>NC_029779.3:32007848-32008153 GCF_000817695.3 Arachis duranensis
TAATAAAAATATAATTATAAAAAATTAATAAAAATAGTAAAAAAATAAATTATATTTTTTATTAATATTTTTATATTTTTTATTAAAATAAATATAAAATATATTAATTTAATATTTTTAAATATAATATTTTTATTCATATTTTGTTTATTAAATATAATTTTATATCTCAACATTTCTATTTAAGTAGTATCCTATCAGAATAAACAAACGCAACCTTCTTCCACCACGGCACCACCCATAGTTTACTATAGAGTATAGAAGGTTAATTAATTTTTCCATGCATAAAGAAATTTCAATACAAT
>NC_029779.3:32010497-32036356 GCF_000817695.3 Arachis duranensis
TGAAAATAGATAAAAAAAAATTTCTATAACACTTGAGAGATTATAAATATACACAATAAAAATCAAATAAAAAAATTCGTCTTTTTCCTTAAATTTTGTCCCTTCTTTTTCCCAAAAAAAAGCTCAAAATAGGGATAAGTAAAACACAATAAAAAAAGAAAAAACTGTACCATTGTTATATAACTTCTGATTTCTGAATAAAGAATNTTATATTATTTTTAATTTTATAATTAAATTATTTTTGTGTCAAAAATATTAAAATTAAAAATTATAATTTTTAAATTATCAAAGATCTAATTAAATTTTTAATCGTAAATACTTTTAATTTACGTAAAAATATTTTATCAATTTTAATATTAAAAGGTATCAAATCTTAACAGAGAGAAAGAGAGAAAGAGATGAAGAGAATGTTTTTGATATTAGAGTATATAATTATATTGATTAACTAATTACAATTATATACTTAATATATTTATATACACACTTTACTAATTATGACTGATTACTGGCTATACAAGTTATTAATAGCTAATTACAAGTTATCTATATTTTACTTCTTTCATCTCTTTTCAAATCTAGGGTGTTGAAATTCTGCAACCTAAGTTTGTTATGAAACTCCAAAAATTTAGTGGAGGAGACAGCTTTGGTCATAATGTCTGCCACCTGAGCATTACCAGGAATATGAGTTACTTACAATCTTTCTTTTGCAATATGGCCTCTGAGAAAATGAAAATTAAGTTCAAAGTGTTTAAACCGTGATTAGCTGCCATGAGCACTGCTCCTTGATTATCACAGTATATCATAGGAACAGACAGTGTAATATGAATTTCAAACAAAAGCTTCTTGATAACAAGTAGTTCAGTGGCTAAGTTGCACACTCCTCTGTACTCAGCATCTGTGTTGCTGCGAGAGACTGAGGCTTGCTTTCGAGAGGACCAAGAAATTAGGTTCAATCTAAAATAGACACAAAAACTAGAGGTGGACTTTCAATCTTTAATGTTCGAGGCCCAATTCGAATCAGTGTAGCCGGTAAACTTGAAAGAAGGTGATGATTGAAGATGCAAGCCCAAAGTAACTGGCCTTTGAATGTACCGAAGAATACACTTTATGGCTTTCCAATGTGGTTCTCGAGGCTGCTGCATGAACTGATAGACTTTATTAACTTGATAAGCTAATTCAGGTCTGGTCACAGTAAGATACTGGAGGCTACCCACAATAAAACGGTAAAGACTTGGGTTCTCAAATAGTTCACTGATGCACGAGCATCTTTTTTATTTTTTCTTAGTGAATTTGCATGTGAAATTATTGAATTAAATCAAGATTTAGGTGTTTTAAGCCACCATGAATGCTATTTTGAGTTGTTTTGCAATTTGATTTATTATAGGTGGCATTCAGGTGAGTTTAATAGAGTTTGTGTAGAAGAAAAGGAAGAAAGTGGATGATGTTGTCAACCCTGACCTCCTCGCAATCCAACGAGCATAATTTGAGCTACAGAGGTCTAATTGACGCGGTTTTAGCGGCATTGAAAAGCCAAGAGATTTCCAACGATATATAATAGTCTATTCTTTTCTTTTGGAATCATGGCACCAAATGCCACAAGGTGTTGCCAAACTTCATCCAACCCAAATTTGGCGCTAGGATTTATAATATGCCACATTTGATGCGGCCTTGGTGGCACCAAACTTGATTCAGCTCAAGTTTGGTGCGAGAAACTCATAAATCTCTTATTGGATGCACTCATAGTGGCACAAAAATTTGGAATTCTCAAATTTGGCGCCAGACTCCTAAGCAACTAAATCTCCTCTGTTAAGGTCAGGAGCTCTGTTTACTCTATGGATTAATACTATTGTCATTCTACTTTTAATTAATGCACTAATTTAGTTTCAAGAATTACTTTCATTCTTCGTCCTAGGAATTAGAGTATATTAGAAAATAACTTTTTTCTACTTGAATTCTTGTTGAATCTTGGAAAATTTAACTCAATTGAATAAAAGCTTGAAAGTAATTTCTCATAATTCTCTGGTTATCTGGACTTAACGTGATATGTGACATATAATCACCTTATCTTTAGATAATTAGGATTTGTGTGGCTAATAAACTATAATTAGACTTAAATATTTAATCTAAATTAAGTGACCAAGGAATTGGTGGTTGATTAGGTTAAAGGAGATTAAATCACTAAGGAATTAGGGTTTAATTAACCACAGTTTTCCATGAATTGAATCTTGCTTGATTAAAGTAGTTGGTAAGAATTGTTAATCCAGAAAAATAAATATCTCCAAAACCTTAACTGTTTCTCATATATTTTTCACACCCAAGTTATTATTTGTTTTCTTAATTCATGAATTACTGTTTAATGCTAATTGAACTCAAAACACCTCTTTTTGCTTGTCTGACTAAGTGAATCACTCAATTATTATTGCTTGGTCCATCAATCCTCATGGGATCGATCCTCACTCACCTGAGGTATTACTTGATATGACCTAGTGCACTTGCCGGTTCAGTTGTGATTTTCGAAATTCCGCACCATTCACCATCAGTGGATGTTAACTTCAAATTAGACGTCATATGTGTGGGAAGTGGCTTGCAATTTTCTAAACCAGCTTTATTTAAAACATCCAACATATATTTGGATTGGATAAGTAAAAGGCCATTGTTAACCGGTCTAATTTCAACCCCTAGAAAGAAATGCAAATCACCCATGTCTTTAAGAGAAAACCTAGCATTAAGCTACTGAATAAGAGTAGAAATAGCAGTGGCTAATGTTCTTGTAACAATAATATCATCCACATAGAATAGAATGAAGATGGTGCCTGAAGATGTATCCATGTAAAGAAGAAAGACATCAGATTTTATTGCTGTAAAACTAAGCTTTTGTAATGCACCTATCAACTTTTCAAACCAAACCTGCAACGCTTGTTTTAAACCGTAGAGAGAGCGGGTCATCTTGCACACTAGTTTTGAATCACCAACTTTATAACCATAGGATTCTTGTATATAAACTTCTTCACATAGCTTTCCATTAAGAAAAGCATTATTAACATCTAACTGTTTGATAGGCCAGCCATGAGTAAGTGCAATAGTGAGCAGAATTATTATAGTGATAGGGCGAATAACCGGGTTAAAGGTCTTTTTAAAATCAATTCCTAGTCTTTGATGAACACCTTGAGCTACGAATCGTGCCTTCTATTTGTTTATAGAGCCATCTGGGTGATATTTTACACGAAACACCCACTTATTACCAATGAATTTTCAGTTTATAGGCAACTCAACAACATCTCAAGTATGATTTCTTATTAACATAGCATATTCTTAATCTATGGCTTGCTTCCAATGAGGTATGGAAAGGGCTTCTTTTGCTATTTTTAGTGCAAGCTGCTTGAGTTCAACTGAAAATAATATGGGCCTGACTTTACCACTTATAGCTCTCGTGACCATAGGATGAATGTTTAAGGTAGGACAAGGTCGGGGCAGAGAAGAGGAAGGGTTGGGTTGAGTTAAATGTGGTTCAAGTTGAGGGGGTAATAGAGGTGGAGACTGTGGAGTGATATTTGTGGGAATTGGTGTTGGGATAATTGGAATTGCTGGTACAGGTTGAGGTATGGGGACAGGATCGGTGGTGGTGGTAAAGAAACCATAACCGGGATCTTTGAATGGGAACACTTTCTCTTCAAATATCACATTCCAGGTCATAAGTATTTTGCCAGATTTTGTGAGGCACTTGAACCCTTTGTATTGTGGTGCCAAACCTAAATAAACACAGGCCTCTGACCGAAACTGTAGCTTAGTTTTGTTATAGGGCCAAGGGTTGGAAAAACACAAGCACCCGAAGACTTTAAGTATGTCCAGGGACTGAGTTTTGCCAAAAAAAAAATTTGTTTGGGGAGCTAAAATTTAGAACAGCAGTGGACAATAAATTGATGAGGTAGGTCGCAGTAACAAATATTTTTCTCCAGAATTTCATTGGCAAGCCAACTTCAGCAAGAAGAGTGAGTCCCATTGTAGTAATGTGCCGATATTTTTGCTCTGCACTACCATTCTGTTGGTGGACATAAGGACAAGAGAACCTGTGTTGTATACCTTCATAATTAAGAAATTTCGTTAGAGCAACAAATTTTTCAGCATTATCAAATTGAAAAAATTTGTTTAATCTTCAAACCTAGTTGAAGCTCTACCATTTTCTTATACTACTGCATAAAGACATCATGTACTTGAGATTTATAATGCAACAAATATATCCAAGTGAATTTAGAATAAGCATCAAGAAAGTATATGTAATATCGAAAACCATTTATTGAAGGAATGGGAGAAGGTCCCTAAATATCAGTGTAAACAATCTCTAATGGACTAGTAAATTTTGTACTTGAAATATTGAAAGGAAGCTGCTAGGACTTTCCAAGACTGTAAGAACTACAAATCAAATCAGGGACTTTGAAGAGAATATTGCACGACTTCAAGACTCTTACTAAAACATTAGTGGAAAGGTGACCTAATCTCAAGTGCTAAAGACGAAAATTTATATTTTTTTAACAGTGGTGACATTTGTAGCTAGTGAAATAAAGGTTTTATTCTCCGGTCCAAAGGAATAAAGGCCATGATCAACTGTTCCTCGGAGAAGCGTCTCCTTGAAATCCTGACATTTCATGTAACAAGTATCAGCATGAAATTCAATCCAAACATTATTATCACAAATAAATTTGTGGACATTGAGAAGATTCTTTGTTAAATTAGGTACATGCATTAAATCAGGTACATGCATCAATCTTTGCAATTTAAAAGTTCTTGAAGCTGAAAATGGTCTAAGTAAAGGGCTACCATTATTAGAGATGTGTAAAGAGTTACTATTCCCCACTTACACTTGCTCATTGCCTTTATATGGATAATATTCTGTTAATTGCGAAGCATCTAGTGTCATATGATGAGTCGCTCCTGAGTTCGAGTACCAATTCGGATCAAAGATAGTGGATGATAAAGCTTGTGTGTTCGTGGTAGTGAGATTGGCTTGTGCTTTAAACTCTCCACCAGAAAATTTTTATTGAACGTGTGCCAGCAATCTGATGAGTCCATATTTGAGGGTAAATTTTGTCTTAAATTGGATATATTTCATCATATAAACTCATACTTAATCACCAAAATAGCATACTTTTGTGTTTTATCCCTAAATTAGACTTAAATATGAAAACATGAGTTTTGTGCTTAAATTGAGCAATTTAATCCCACTTTCATGCCATTTGATGCGTTGATATTTTTGATGAGTGATTTCAAGTGTAATGGGTAGGAATGGTTTGATAAAAGTGGAAGAAAAGCATGCAATTGGAAGAAAACATGAAAAAAACAAAAGAGAAAAGCATTTCAGAGTGTGCCTATGCACAACTTCTGTGCGTATGCACACATCTGTGCGTAAGCACAGGTACCAGCGCGTGACTTCATTAATGAAGCACATGGCTTGCGATTTTGGGGGGCTTTTGGCCCATTTTTGAGTGTGCTGAAGCTAAATTCCAAGGCTATATGAAGGGGACGACACCACATATCAAGGCATTAGGTTTTATTAGATTTTCATTAGGTTAGATTAGGTAGAAAATGCATTAGGAGTAGGAGTAGTGTAGATAGAAAATTCTCTCTTAGGGTTTACTTCAATTTCATGGTAGCATTTTATAGTTTCAAGTTTTCATCTTGGATTTTGCTCATCTTTATTGTAAGTACTTTTTAATTTCCTCTTTAATTTCACTACTTTTGCTTTATTTTCTTATGATTCAAGTTACTTTGTTAATATTTGCAATTTTGGTTTCTTAAAGTTTTGATTGATGCATTTAATGTTTCATGCTTTATATTTGCTTAATTGAGTTTCTATTGTTAATTTTGTGAATAGTTGATTATAGTTTCCTATTTTCCTTTACAATTTTTCATGTTTTACTTTTATGCCCACCAAGTGTTTGTGAAAATGCCACTTGGTAATTTTGAGTAGATTTTCACACTTTGCCTTGGGATTTGAGTTCCTAGGATACTAGAGTTATAATGTTTGATATTTAGTGGTAATTCTTGCGTAGTTAGTTGACTCTTATTTTTATTGATGCTAGTTTTTTACCAATTAATTTGGTAAGTTAGCTAGGACTTATGGATTAAGGTCAATAATGCTTGTTTGACTTACTCCTCGATGTTAGGGGTAGACGAAGTGAGATTGACTCATCATAATTATTATAGTTGTGGTTATGGCGATGATAGGATTCCTTAGATCCTCATTCCCAAGTCAAGGCTCTTTATTGCATTTCTAGCATTTTCACTAAGTTTTGATCTAGCTTCCTTTTTACTTGCATTAATTTCAATTTTGATAATTTCTTAGTTCTTTTATTTCTTAATTCCTTTAATCTTTCATTCTTTGATTTCAAAAATCCCTTTTCCTCACAACCAAGAGTGTGACACCTTAATTGTATTCCTATGGAGAACGACTTGAGGTTGAATTACTCTCATTTTAAGTGAAAAAATCCAAATTGGCACAAATTCTCAAATCATCAAGTTTTTGGCGCTGTTGCCGGGGATGCAATGGGTGTTATATTTTTTGTTGTTGTGAATATGTCCATAGTGTAAATAGTTTATTTTTTTGTTATTTGGTTATTTTTGTTAATATTTAGGTTCTTGTTTTTCTTGTTTATTGATGTCTTTTGTTTTTATTTTCTATTTTCTTTATGAGTTATCACCCTTGTTGCTTGGAGCTTGGTTGTGATTGGATTGTAGGGTATAATGAATTCAAATTGAGATTGCATCATGGAGTGGGAGAATCAATTGAGGGAGGAGCAATCTTTCCCATACTACAACAAGTCAAACCTCCCCCAATGTACATACCAAACCAAAAGATATGAAAGATAGCCCATACACAACCCTCAACCACCAAACCTTCAAGCACCACACCCTCCACCCCCATGGAATTCTAATGTTTATACACCTTACCACCAACCATGTGAACCACCACATCCTTATACACCACCTCAATACACTCACCCACATAACGCATTTCCTAAATATACAACCTTTCTCCCAACCATTGAACTTTTTTTTTCACTAAAATATGAAGTTCTCCAACCCTTGTCCCAAGAACAACAAGACCTTCAAGCATTCTTCCAAAAGCAAGAAGGATTCCGAAAGAAGCAAGGAGAGTTCATGGCAACTATAGCCAAAGCGGTGAACCGCTTAGCCCTACTACGCTCAAGCAATCAAGACATTTCTCTTGAGAAATGTAGAGGATCAACTCAAGAGCGTAGTGAAGAGGAAAACATGGAGTCTCAAGTGGAAAAAGAGGAGTCAAGGTTTGAGTCACAAAAAGAGGAAGATAAAACAATTGAACCACAAGAGGTAAATGAAGAATTGAAGGAGTTTGATCAAGAAGTGGATTCTATCATCAATGATTTTTTGTCCACCTTGGTCAATCCCCTTAATGATCTTGACAAACCTTCCCTTCTTGAGTTTGAGAGACATAGGGAAGAGCTTGAAAAGGGTGGTGACAAAGATGTGGTCACCCAAGAAGTGGAGGCATTCATGCAAGATTCCAATAGGGTGATTTCAGTACAAGGGCAATTTGAGTGGGTAACAATTTTCTCCATGAGCTTCATAGGCCCATACCAATATGCTCTCTTGGAAACAGATCACCAACTTAAGGTGCTTCTTGGAGTGTTAAATGGTGAAGGATTAGATGTTGGTTACCAAAAGAATTCAAAGCATAAGTGGTGCAAGGCTCAATTAGGAGGATTCCAAGTTTATTTGGGTGCTTCAAGAAAAATTTGGGAGGTTGTTCATCCAAATGCAAGAGAAAGAATCAACAAAAGGATGATAGAGAAACCAAAGTATGGGATCCGGACATAAATTTCTACAACCATCAATCTTGGATCCCAATTGCTTGCTTGAGGTTACTTGAGAGCTTAATATACTTCGTATGGGATCCTGGAGGAACTTTGAAGAGCAAACATGGGTGACGAGTCAAGGATGAGTGGAAGCATAAGCCATCATGACACAAGCTTCACTCAAAACTGTTTTAATAGAAAAATATGTTTTTGGGATTTTAATATGTTTTGGGGCTTGAAAAAACTATTTTAAAAGTCATGTCGGTGCCTTAGAGGCATTAAAAATTTTGCAGAAACAGGGTAGTGTGCGAATGTGCCCACGCACACTTTTCCCAGATTTTGACTTCTGTGCGTACGCACACTTATCAGCACCCCTTCTTTTGGGAGCATTCGCACACCTTGTGCGCGCGCGGATCCCAAATTTTTGCCTTTGTGTGTACGCACAGAACTTGTGCGTACGCACACATGAACCTTTTGCCCTGTTAAAAAAAGTCTTTTGTGCGTACGCACACCTGTGCGTTCGCATCCCCTTTGTTTTTCCCTTTTTGTACATGCGCACACTTGCTTGTGCGTACGTACAGGTCGCGTTTTGGACGTTAATCACGAAGGATACCCTGGTGCACTATCCAACCCAACAGCCCAGACCCACCCCTCCCATCCTTTCGGCGACCCCCGTCGCCGCCAGAGTCACTACCAATGCCACCCCTCGTTCCTTCAACTTTCCCTCTTCTTTCTTCTTCTTTCTTCCTCTTCTACTCTCTTTACTCTTTTTTGTTTTGTTTACTTGATTACTTAATTTTTATTTTCTTTATTTAACTTTGGTAATCTAGCTTATCTTTTGCTTAATTACCGGTTGATGATTACAAGTGTTCAATTTTTTATTTATGGGTTGTTGATGCTTAAATTTTTGCTTGAATTTGATGAATATATGCACTGCATACCATGTGTTTGATATAATTTCTGAATGAATTCTTTGTTTAATGCATATGTTGTAGCTACCATATGTCTTAGAGTATATCCTTGTTTGGCATTCTAATAAAGAATTGTGCACTTTTGAATGATTATGATGTTATTTTGGATTGGAATTTCAATAATGTGCTTGTTTATTGCTTTGAATTGCTAGCACCAAAATGACATGAAAATTGACATTTAATTTCTTGTTTGGTGAAATTTGGAACAAGTGCATATTGAATTTAGTGAATTGAATTGAATTGCTTGTTCATCATGGTTTTTAAATCAAAATAATCATATCACAAGGTCCTTGTTTCTTGTTAATGCTTTGCATTTGTTTGAGTTGACTTGACTTGATTCTTATCAAGACTTGTTACTTTTTGTAACAAGCACCTTGTCTATGTGATTATTTCATTATTCCTAAGGATGAGTAAGTAGATTTCTTTTCATAATTGAATTGGTTATTGTGTGTTGTGCTATTTTACATTAATTCGTGCTTTCACTTACACAATTCCAATATCCAATATCTCTTAAATTCTATTCACTCTTCTTGCAACTGCCTAAGCTTGCTTGTCTTTAATTGATGCTCATCTATTGCTTGCATCTTAGGCCATTTAATTGAGGAACTCATGCTTAATTTTTAATTGTGTGGATGCCATTTTCACCGGCCGTTGTGTGTGTTCTAACCGCACGCATAATTGAAATATACGCATGGCTCATTTTCATCATGCCATACCACTATATAAACTTCCTCAATTAGATGCTTATTTACTTACTCCTTTTTCTTTTTGTGCCACTTGCCCTATGCTTCTTAATTATACTCTATTCATTCTTTTCGAAGATGACTGTGAAGGCAAGGAGCTAGTAGAGGAGAAGAACATCGAGGATGGAGATGCCGAGAAGGCATTGGACTTGGCAATTTCCATGCAATCTAAGCCCCTGCATCCGCCAGCTAAAGATGGGGTGCTTTAGAGCCATTCTCCCCGAATTGTGTTCATGCACGGAGGACCGGGCAAATCTTAAGTGTGGGGGAAGATTTTCCATTTTTGGGATGTAAATTCTCTTTTTTGAACACTTTGCATGTTATTTTTGTTTTCTTTTACTTATGTTTCTTGTAGATATTTGTTGGTATTTTTTTTTTACTATTGCATCTTTACTTTAGTTAATATATATATTGCATTTGATTTTTGCATGGTATATATAGCTTATAGATAGAAGTTGTGATTGGATAATGTGAATAGCATAGTGCCTAGTTCAACTTTGTCCTAATTGTTCATATTGGTATTTGGTCGTTGAAAATTAGGAATAGAATTAGGAAATTTTTTTGAAAATTTCATCCATCACAACATACATACATACATATAGAAAATAATTTTGGTGAAAAATAACAAAGACTTCCAAGAATTTTGTTTTTAGGGTATTCTATTGAATTGATTTGGAAAATCCTTTCAAACTTGGTTGAATGAATTTTTGTGGAACATAGAAGAGAGATAGAACAAACAACCTTGTGAGTTATTGAGCCATATTGTGTGGTTGCATATTTTAACCACTATTTTTGTTCCTTGTGTGATATGCTCCTTCTATGATTGTGATCTTAGATTTGCTTAATTCTTTATTTTCGATGTTTGATGTCTTGAATGTATTTAGCATGATTGAGACCATTTTTGAAGCTAAGCTTACTCAACCATATAGCCTAACCCTTATATCTACTATTGTGAGCCCCTTTTGAGCTTTTTAATCCCCTTTGTTTTATTTGTAATCACATCAAAACTGCAAGCGTAAAACCATGGAATAACCTTGAATTGTATCTTTGATTAGCTTAGGTTGAGGTATGTGTGTCATTTAAGTATGGAAGAATTTTTGGGAAACATTAGTAGAGACATAAAAGCGTTGTGGATATTCATTGAAAATTTTGGAAGATGGGAGCACATTCATGTGTCGATTTGCTTTAACCATATGCATCTGTCATAGAAAAAGAAAAAAAAATGAAATGAATGAAATGAAGAAAATAATAATAATAATAATAATAAGTGGGACAGAAGTTATCCCAAAGAAAAAGGAAAAAAAAAAGAATAAGAAATGCATATGTGGATTTGGATGAAAAAGATGCATGAATGTATGTAAAAAGAGAGGAATGGAAAGTTAGGTTGCATGTTTGTGATTTGGTTAATATAGGTTGAGTGAGGCACTTGAGCTAATTAAAGATTCAATTCCTTAGTCCACTTAGCCATATTTATCCTACCTAAATCCTAACCCCATTACAACTCTCTAAAGACCTCATGATGTTTGCACTCATGCATCATATGTTTGTTGATTGTTAGATGAAAAGCAAATCTTTGAAAGAATGATTAGAGGAGACTTGAGTGATTAAACCCTAAACACCGAGCATTGAGAGTGTATACATACCTAGTGAGGGTTCGATCACTCAATTCTATGTTTCCACGCCTCTTATCATGTATTCTTGCAAGTTGCTTCATTTTGAAACTTGAATCAATTCTTTAGATTTTTATTGCATTGAGCTACTTCTTTGCTTAGCCCTATATGTTCATATACTTGCTTGCGAATTTGATTGTTTATTTTCACCAATTTTATAGGATACTATAGTATAGATAGATATGTTATATACATACTTGCATGCATCTAGATAGTTGCATTCAATAAGTTGTTACCTTTTGATAAGTCTTCTTGTTTGTGTTTAGCATGAGGACATGCAATTGTTTAAGTGTGGGAGAATTGATGAGTCCATATTTGACGGTAAATTTTGGCTTAAATTGGATAGATTTCATCATATAAACTCACACTTAATCACCAAAATAGCATACTTTTGTGTTTTATCCCTAAATTGGACTTAAATGTGAAAACATGCGTTTTGTGCTTAAATTGAGCAATTTAATCCTATTTTCATACCATTCGATACCTTGATGTTTTTGATGAGTGATGTCAAGTGTAATGGGAAGGAATGGTTTGATAAAAGTGGAAGAAAAACATGCAACTGGGAGAAAACATGAAGAAAACAAAGGAGAAAAGCATTTCAGAGTGTGCCCACGCACACTTTCTGTGCGTACACACAGGATAAAAATCAACAAGTGTGCGTACGAGTGCATACATGTACCAGCGCGTGACTTCATTAATGAAGCACGTGGCTCGCGATTTTGGGGGGGCTTTTGGCATAGTTTTGAGTGTGTTGAAGCTGAATTCCAAAGATATATGAAGGGGACAACATCACATATCAAGGCATTAGGTTTTTTTAGGTTTTCGTTAGGTTAGATTAGGTAGAAAATGCATTAGGAGTAGGAGTAGTGTAGATAGAAAATTCTCTCTTAGGGTTTATTTCAATTTCATTTTAGCATTTTATAGTTTTAAGTTTTCATCTTAGATTTTGCTCATCTTTATTGTAAATGCTCTTTAATTTTCTCTTTAATTTCACTACTTTTGCTTTTATTTTCTTATGGTTCAAGTTACTTTGTTAATATTTGCAATTTTGCTTTCTTGAAGTTTTGATTGATGCATTTCATGTTTCATTCTTTATATTTGCTTAATTGAGTTTCTATTGTTGATTTTGTGAATAGTTAGTTATAGTTTCCTATTTTTCTTTATAATTTCTCATGTTTTGCTTTTATGCCCACCAAGTATTTGTGAAAATGTCACTTGGTAATTTTGAGTAGATTTTCACACCTTGGCTTGGGATTTGAGTTCCTAGGATACTAGAGACATAATGTCTGACATTTAGTAGTAATTCTTGGGTAGTTAGTTGACTCTTATTTCCATTGACGCTAGTTTTTTACCAATTAATTTGGTAAGTTAGCTAGAACTTATGGATTAAGGTCAATTATGCTTGCTTGACTTACTCCTCGATGTTAGGGGTAGACGAAGTGAGATTGACTCATCATAATTATCATAGTTATGATTATGGCGATGATATGATTCTTTGGATCCTCATTCCCAAGTCAATGCTCTTTATTACATTTCTAGCATTTTTACTAAGTTTTGATCTAGCTTTCTTTTTACTTGCATTAATTTCAATTTTGATCATTTCTTAGTTCCTTTAATCTTTCATTCTTTGATTTTAAAAATCTCTTTTCCTCATAACCAAGAGTGTGACACCTTAATTGCATTCCTAGGGAGAACGACCCAAGGTTGAATTACTCTCGGTTATATATTTGTATTTGAGAATTAAACTTTGATGGTAGGAATTGGTTGCCAGTTTGGTCTATACTTGCAACGGAAGTCATTTTAAGTGGAAAAATCCAAATTGGCACAAATTCTCAAATAATCACAGTCCATAGTTGAATGACCATATTTCTGGCATAGTTGGCATGTAGGCCTCTTTTGAAGGAATCTATCTCTGTCTCTTGTCGCTCCTCTGCCTCTTCTTCTAAAATTGTAGTTGCTGCCACCTCCATAGTTGTTATTCGTATAATTTCTTCAAGCTCCTTTGTTATAGCCTCCAATAAAGTGCTTATTTCCACCATTTTCTCTACCGTATCCTTCATTGTTGAATTTTCTTTGTGCTACATTTATTTGAATCACAACCTTATAATTTCAAAATTTTTCAACCCACTCCTCTTGTGCTAACAACATCGATTCAAGAACATCAATATTTACTGGAGTATTTTCTAGTATTAATCGCTGCTATGAATGGATTGTATTCTTTCGATAAACCTCTCAAGATCACATTTACACATTCAGTTTCACTCATCTGAATCCCTATGGAGGTTAGAGAGTCCACAGTTTTCTTTATTTCTAATAAGTACTCAGACATTGCACCTTCTTTCTTTACATTGCTTAGTTTATTTCTCGATTGATTCTCTTTTGCCCTACTTTGTGAGGCAAAGAATGTCTCTAACCTTTTCCAAACCTGGTACGAAAACGTGCACCCAACCATTCTTGCGGTGAGCGACGACGTGATCGATGCGAGGAGCCAGGTCTTCAAGAGTGCGTCTTGTCTCTTCCACAGCTTGTAATCAGGTAAGATTGTTCCATTTCTTCGATCTTCCTTTGTTCTGAACATTTCTGAAATTCTTTCTCCAAAAACATGATCGGTAAGTTCATATCTTTCGATGTTTGATTCAACTTGGTCCTTCTATGGCAGGAAGTTATCTCCATCAAGCTTAATTCCGATCGGGTTGTTGAAGGCTTAAATTTCGCTGTTACTTGAGTCGGCTATTGTTGAGGATCTGACTTTGATATCATGAAAGGTAAGAGAGAGAGAGAGAGAGATATAAGAGTGTATATATCATGTTGATTAACTAATTAGAGAGAGAGAGAGAGAGCGGGGTTCTTGATATAAGAGTGTGTGTATCATGTTGATTAACTAATTAAAGTTATAGACTTAATGTATTTATATACACACTTTACTATGATTGACACACTTTACTATAATTGACTTCTGGCTATACAGGTTATTAATAACTAATTATAAGCTATCTATACTTTATTTCTTTCAAATATTTTTTAGATTAATAAAAAATTAATTATAAAATTAAAAATAGTATAACAATTTAATTAAAAAATATAAAAATTTAATTATAAATTTGATAAAATTACAAGACTAATAGAATATTTTAATTATTATTTACAACAAGAACATTACTAATAATAATAGCATATTAGTTTTGCTAGGTAGACAATGACTTTTATAAATAATGTGAACAATTAGTTCTAGAATTGATCTAATAAAGTAAAAAAATACTTCACCTCCTAAATTACCTCTTAAACTTTAACATTAAGATAATTATATGCACATCTAGTAAATTGAACATCCAGTCATTATTAATTGTGTATGAATAAATCGAATAAAAAGAAATAACCATCCAATTAAAAGTAACGAACAACCCTAATCCTAATCCTAACTCTAAATGCTAACCCTAACCCTAATCCTAACCGTAACTCTAATCTTCTGTATACCTATTAAATTGAATATCCGATATTTTATATCGTCTACCTGTACTTTTTCGTAGGCTATCCATGCTGGCCTTGATTACTATTACCACATACATAAATGTCAACCTATCTAATATTATTAAGCCTACCACAAGAGAAGTCAATATAGATTCGTTCTTATTAATTTGCTTGTTAGCTTAACTTTGTAATATAATATAATGGGAAGTAACCGGTTCCCTTGACTTATAGACTGGTCTTGTTTTAATTATATAAGACTTTATGAGAGGAAAAAAGATACTGAATAGAAAAATGGATGTCAGTGTTCGAAAAGGATCTCGTGTTTTGCATGGAGAGAACATATCATATTATAAATAAGAGAGGTAATTTTTATATTCAATGAAACAGAGAACAAACAGATGCTAATGTTTTAAAACTATTAAATAATTATTATTTTTTAATTTACATTAATTACTTATTCTTCTTAAAATAAGTTTTTTTCTTTAATTTTACCTTTTTTGAAGCGTGTAAACTATTTTTTATAAAAAAAAAACAAGAATATTATATGTTCACGAACTAAATTGATTTATTGGTAATTTGGATAAGTTGGCTAGTTGTAATATTTGACTTAGTTATAATGTTTGACTTAGTCAAAATTATTAAGTATATATAGAACTCGATAAACTTGCACAAAATGATAAAATTAATATTAACAGTCGTTTTAATAAATATACATACTTAAAAAGAAATAGTTAATTTGAGAAGAAAAAAAGTATATCGAAGGATGTTAATGTTTCTTCTTTTTGTTTACAAGAAAACGCGTTTAGTTGGCAGTATAATTTAAATAGTTTAGCTAAAAATTAAAATATACTTTTAAGGAACGTGTTAAAATTATTAGTTAATTTGTTTTATAAAAAAAGATATAAATTTTAAATTTGTAATATATTTATTAAAAAAATTTAGAAACTTATACTATCAGCATATATCTCAAGAATACATTTTAGCTAAATCTTAATTTAAATCTCTTCAAATTAAAGTTGCTGTTTATTGTTTAATTACTATGGAAATTTGATTTGGCTACTCAAAATATTTATTCTTTTTTATCCTGTCTATATATCTTGATTTTCTTTTGCATTCAGCGTCTACCATGAATATGATTGGACGTTGAATTATTATCCAGACTTTGGAAAAGTTCCTTATTTATGTCCCCACCAAAAGAAGGCCCCAAATAAAAACTCTTGTTTATATTATGTTGATTGTTGGTTTCCTTCTAATTTGGATAACAGGGGAAATCACCATTATATTATTTATTAATGATTTTGAAAAGAAAAGAAAAAAACACAAGAATTTTGCGACGAAGAATTTTAATTTTTACCATAAATTTATAAGTCTTAAAGAAAAAATATTACAAAGTTTAAAAAAATTGCGATGAATTTATAGATTTTCAAGAATAATATATATATATATATACACTAAATGGCTGAAATAATTATACGTTACTAAATAATATGCGTTAGCCTCCTCCTGCTGCTGTTAATAATAATAATAATAATAATAATAATAATAATATTATTATTATTATTATGTAGTCGCCAAAAAAAAATTATGTGCCGCCGAAATTAGTTGGTGGCTATACACCTATACCTAATGCAATGATCCATTCTTTTACATTTGGTTGACCACGAAGGAAGAATAAATTCCTCTCCCAAATATAAGATTAATTAATTTTTCTTTTTTGTTTACTGTATCTTAACTCGACAAGTCAATAAATTATTATATGTATAAAACAGAAATTAAATTCTCAATATTTTTATTTAAGTAGATGGGTGAATTGATCACGCTACTAATTCAAATTGGTTTAATTAATATTTTTTAATCACATGTTTAGCAGATTTTCATGTTTTTTTTCCAGGGCCTATTATTTTTGGATCCTTTGGTGGTGACGATATCTGAATTGGGCCATTGTGGAGAGTAATGGGCCATTTCAGAATCAACAATAACTTATTGTGGGGACAAAAAAAATCAAATAGTAAATTAGTAATCCTAAGAAATAACAATCCGATCCAACAGAGAAGAGAGTAAAAAAATGTTGCTGATGCCATTATCATCGTCTTCATCATCATTGGTTACTACTACTAGGGCCTTTCTATGCAAATGTCCTCATTCGAAGCCGAAGTTTCAATCTTGGAACCGAACCCACGCTAACGGAGCATCAACACGCCATTTCCATTGCTTTTACCAGCTACAGTTCTCTCACATGAGGGAAGCTGTTAAAGAAGAAGAAGAAGAAGAAGGTGCTGCTATCTCCTTGGAGGAGTGGCGGGCCTGGGGCACAACCTCCCCCGTTCCATCCATGGTTTCTCAAATTGTTAATGATTTGAAGCTTTTGGAGAAACACGTCGATGCTCGCATGAGCTTTGGTGGCAATGGTGGAAAGTTGCAGGTTTTTTTTTATTATTTTATTTGAATCTCTTTGGATTTTTCTTATCTTAAGCTGTGCCTTCTTTATGTTATTACTAGAAAGAATGTCTCAGTTATATTCTACGGCTAATGATTTAATCATATGAATACCTGTAAGTAGTGTGTAGAAAATACTATACCATTACCACAAGATGCCCGAGTTCAATTCCCAATTTTTTTAAAAAAGGGATCTTTCTCATAACGAGGATCAGCTACATGAATCTAGGATTCAGACTATGCCATGGAGTCCTTCCTGAAATTTTCAATTTAGAGTAATTAAGATGTAGGACTTTTAGTTATAAATCCGCCTATAGTCTTACTAGTTACAAAATTTTCATAAACTTGTTTACAGCAGTTACCAAATACTGCTTAGCAATAATAACTTGCACCTCCATTTGTCACATGATACATTATGATTACAATCTGATCACTGGAGATTTTGGATGCTATGTGATGATTCAGGGGGATTTTAGGGTACAAGAAGATAAGAAACATCGAGCGACCTATCAGGCATTAGGTGATTCTGAAAAGAAGCTCCAGTTTTATTCAGCCAGACAAATAGCCTGTCGCGTGCTTGGAAGCAGGGGTTACCTCTGTCAGAAGGTTTAATTTGAAGTGGTTTGAGCAAGGTATTGCCGAATAATGGTGATATGCCTTGGGCATCTGCTCTTACGGATTATTGTTTAATTTTGTAGTGCTGGCTTCCTGTGGAGGAGGATTGTATGTGTTCAAGAATCAATTCCTGCTCCCTCTGGCCGGGAATAAAATTTTGGTTGTATATGCATCCCAAGGTTTAGATATTACTCGTTGTTTCTGTCATGGTTCTCTGTTGTGTTATCTGCATTTCTCTTGAATCAGTTACTTGTACATGCAGGATTTCTTACGACAGAACAACACTGGTAAGCTGTTGTGGCAAGTGTTTGGTGTTGATGCTGCAAACTTGTGCCTTTATGCATTTAAACTGACAGGTATATCAATTTCTGTAACTTGGCAGTACCTATGAAGAAATCATCAGAATACATATCGTTGCATTTATTATTTCTACATTTTCTTTCATCAAATGTTTCTTTGAATGCTTAAATATATATACATAAAGGAACACAATATTCTTTATCAAATATGGAGAGGGTAAATGGTTATGTTCCTAGTTTCATTTCAAATGAATCCTTATTGTGGTAGTATGTTTAAGCTGGATTCCTATCATCAATTAAGATATTAGTGCGTGATTTAATTTAGTTATTCTTCCTTGATATTTTGGATCTACATGCTCTTGGGCTCATTATATATAATTCTGAAGATTAGTGTTCAGTCTGTTTGGATTTGGGTTTACCTTAATTCAGGAAAAAGTAAGGTATGGTGCCTTTATCCCAACAAGAGCTCAGTTTTAAAATCAGTTCAAGATGCGTTTGGTGAGGAGATGGTCACAAACTATGAAGTCACAGCAGCAAAGGTTTTACTCTTCTAACATTATGATGATAATTGTATTTTTCTCTGTTGGCTTACAAATATACGAATAGTACTAGCAATTGTACTTGTGAGGAGAATGCTGTGTAATTAATGAAACATGAAGCAATACTTAGTTTGGTTAATTTCTTTTATGATATTTTATATTCATTAGTTACGATTGATACCTAAGCAATGACAACAACAAATGGACTCTAAATTTGATGAGAATATTGATGCTATTTAGGTCAATGACCTTTGTAAACTAAATATCATTTGTTCATGTTGCCTCAAGATTTCGATATAGAGTTCCTTGTTTTCATGTTGTGCAACAAGGTAACAGTCTTCTTTTGATTGTGAAGGATTCAGAAGTAGACACAACACTGCATTTTATTTTGATTGATGGGACATGGAGCAACTCTGCAGCTATGTTTAGGCGTCTTCAGGTAATAACTGGAGGGTTTCGTTTTCTTTTTCTTCTGTTTATACGTTATAGTTGCAACTTTTCACATGAGTCTGCTTAGGCAGGACAAAGTTTTCCCAGTAGTATTGCTGGTTTTGGATGAACGACAAATACGATCGCAGCTAGCTTTGGAAAAATGAAAAATAACAAAAATAAAAAAATATAACATGTCAGGTATTAGATTATAAAACAGCTTGAGTTTTCAGAACTGTGCCTCCCTCGATGACCAACGATTGTTAGAAACCAAGGGATCGTAAAATGTTATTCTATTGTATGTTCGGATGTTCTAGTTCTCTTAGACATGCCAACAGGATACCAGATGCAAGTTAGAGGGGCCTACTTTAACAATTTACGAGTATAAGATAATATCGTCTTATTTCGCTAGTTCTGCACAAACTGCTTTCAATGATTTTATTTAGGGTCAGTTAAGGTAGGTTTGGAAGCTATCATTGGGGCACAAAGATAGAGATAGTGAGACAATGGAGATAGAAGCTATGCTTGGAATGAGTTAACTGTTTTCAATCATGTTTGCGTCTCACTGATGTGAAGTTTTTAATTTCAACAGGATCAAGCAAAATCAGTTTGGGGAGATGAGGACCTTGCTTGTATATCCTTAAATCCTGGTGCATCTGCCATGCATAAACTTAGGTAATGAAACTTCAAATTAGCGAAACCTGTGCTGTGGCTACCTCTTTTTTTATTTCCGCCTAAACTTCATTCTTTCCTATGGATTTCGCCATACCCCCTTTTTTTCCTTGCGATTAGAATCGCATTAAGATGTTTTTTTTTTTATAATTATGTCGGAACTGTAGAATTTATTAGAAATATATTCCGATGCATCCGCTATAGTTATTTCGTATCCCCCCTTTTCTTTTCGTATGATTTTTTTTACTATCCCCGACACCACGATTTTGAATCAGAAGAGAGATCTCAAGAAATGGCAGATCTATTCACTCTATCAATAACCGCTATCTATGGCAGGCCCCAACCATCTTGGGATCGGACTTGTACGGCTGCAGCAGCTGTCGGCCTGCTCTTAGAGCTCCAACTTCTTCCCCAGTTTAGCTCCATTGGGTTGGATACACAGGCAGAAGCAGTGGAACATGCTTTAACCGTACTGTTAGAAGCCCTCACAACTCGACGTGTTCGCATGGGGAGGTCCATAACGCGGAAAGTGAGGCAAACCAACATCCGTTAGAGAATATAACCAAGTTTGTTTCTGACAACTTATACAGCAAATCTATGCAGTTTTTGCCATGAGAGAGTTCGTTAACGATGTACATATTGGCTGAATGAGATGACTTCACGAACGTTTGATACAATTTTTGTTTGAAGTTTTAAATTTCAGTTCAAAATATGAACTGTAATTGTTTATTGTAGTCCATGGAATGTATCATTTTTGGGAAAATTTGATTTGAGGACTTCTCTATTTTGTTTCCCATGGTATCCCCAATTTGGCAGGCCATAGGCCAAGGATTAACCCGTTACAGATCGGAGCACCATTAGGTTTGTTGTTGGCCAATGAGTTGTTTCATGGGCAACGCGAAATTCGAACTCGCACTGGTTGCTTAAGCGGACTTATTATATATGTCTCGTCACCTTTATTTTTTAGTTTTTGTCATCATAATTTCGATTTTAAAATACCTTAATGTGCACTCTGTGTGGAGTTCTAATTCAGATTGGTAATAGATTTCCATATATGAGTTCCTAGAAATGCATTATAATAATCTAAACATTAAAAAAGAAAGAAAAAAAAAGTAAAACAAAAAAACTGCATAGATAAAGTTAGTTTTATGTAAATTTTGTTTTGTTTAAATTCAGGTAATTAGTAAATAATAAAATATAAATGGTTAGTTTTATTGTCATTGGTTATTTATCTATTTATAGATAAATAATTATTATAATTATACAAATGAGTATCTCCAATAAATGTGTATCAATCAAAGTTGGTTTGAAACAGATGACTCCAACAAATTGCACAAAATAACTAATTTTGATTTGTCTTCAAACTGAAATAACTGCCATTGCCACCTAACTCCACAACAGGCTTTTTGCAAATTTAAATTATGTATCCTTCTTCCTCTTCACAACACACAATACAAAGAATCAGATATAGAAAATGGCTTCATCAAATGCCTTATTCTCTTGCATTCTCTGCTTCTTCATTCTCATTGTCACATTGGCCTCGGCTTCTTCCGCTTCCAATCCTGGTAAGTTCTTTTCTTTCCCTCCAAACACCGCCATTGTTGCATGCATGCCACATTTTTTTGTTGTTGTGACATTCATTTGTTTGATTTCAGGGGTATCAACTACAACTGTCCGTTCCCTCCTTCAGGCCAAGACAGGTAACATTTCTTTACTGTTGTTTAATCTGTGGACATAAAGCGACTGATTTTTTGAAATTATGAATTCCATTCTAAGCTTATTATCTTACAAAATCAAACAATAAATGCATGTCACGCTCCTCTCTTTTTTGCATGAGACACGAAAATTTAATTTTGATGCACTACCTAACGTGTAAAAAACTCATATTTTAGATGATTTTAAAATAGTGAATTTAAAAATTAATTACTTAAGTTATTTGTGTAAAACTCCTTTGCATTGAATGTTACATAAAAATTAAATTCACGAAACATAATGTGTGAATAATAGAGGCAAATGTAAAAGTGTTGTCACTGTGAAATC
This sequence comes from Arachis duranensis, assembly GCF_000817695.3. Lineage (NCBI taxonomy): Eukaryota > Viridiplantae > Streptophyta > Magnoliopsida > Fabales > Fabaceae > Arachis > Arachis duranensis. The sequence goes on from NC_029779.3 coordinate 32,032,212, forward strand.
TATACATTTTTTCGTAAATTAATGAAAAATGTATTTTTTTTCCGCTTAGACTCCCAAAAATGTTCTACCTTATGTCCTGCTCTCGAATTTTGGTATCGTTCTCACTCTAATAATCAAAATTTGAAGATTTATTGCCGAGAAGACAAAATACATTAAAAATAAAAATAAAAGATATTAAATCTTATTAGATAATTAAAACTACCATTGATTTTACTATCCGAAACATATATAATGCAGCTTGCAAAGTTGACATGGAGAAGCTGAACTACACAATAATCACAAGCCAGTGCAAGGGGCCACATTATCCACCAAAGATTTGTTGCAATGCTCTAAAGCAATTGGCATGCCCAATCTCAAAGGAGATCAATGATGAGGGAAGTGATTGTGCTCAAGTCATGTTTAGCTACATTAACATTCATGGAAAATACCCTCCTGGCCTCTTTGCTAATCAATGCAAAGAAGAATCTGAAGGTCTTAACTGTGAAAATGTAGTATATCCTCCTTCTCCTTCTACATCTTTTAGCTCTCCCAAACTTTCTCATCGTGCTTCTCACCCTATCATCTTGCTCTTCTCTGTTGCTGCTTTCCTAGGAGGCTTCTTGTTCCATTGGTTCTAAACATGTATGTATATATCATTAATTTGAAATCAAAGTCTGTTGTACCATATTAGAGAGCATGTTTGAGTGAAGAATAATAAGGTTCCATCTCTCATATTTAATGCTGTTGAATTGGATAGTTTGCAACCAAAATTTCATTGAAAGTGAAAATTATATTTTTCAGTTAACATCAACTAATTTTTTTTTTAAAATTAATTTGTTTATCTTAAATTCTAAATTTTAAATTCTAAATCATATACTTTGAATCTTAAATTCTAAATTATAAACCTAAATACTAAAGTTGACTAATGTTAGCTATTAAAAATTACACTTTACCTAAAGACCAGTAATCGTAATCAAATGAATTTTACAAAGACAAAATAAAAAACACACACTAAAAGTTTCTGTATGTTATTGAAATATGCCTGGACTTTATTTATTTATAATTTTTAATTGAAGTTTATATACTTTTGCAATGGCAAGTATATCCAATTGGATCATGCCCTTTTTTAATTAAGCGATGATGATGTAGAGTGTGGGGTTTAGACTTGACATACATGACTCCAATATAATGCAAATTGAAGAAGTAGTGGGGTTAATTAGAATAAGCACTTATCCGAATTTCTCTATTGATCTCGCTCTCATGTTTATCCTCTTCGATTTTGACCAAAGCACAATATTAAATTTCCTCCTGTATGGTACTAGATATGGACGAAGAAAGTTATTAGTACAAATAATACAATGATTGACTAAAAATCAGAAAACAAATAAATGAACGATTCGCCAAATAAAATAAAATAACGAAGAATCCAATTGTGGTCTGTGGAGAGGTATGTATATATGGTCAAAACTCAAATGAAACCCAAGCCCTGATTAGTCAATTGGCTAACCAACTTGCAATTGGTCCTTACAATTGAATAATTGACTGCCACCATTCCAGTAACAAATTATTGAACCACCGTACCCATGATTTCTTCGTAAATTTTAANATATATTAGTAAGGCAATTATTATGATATTCTTAGAAAATTAGCCAGGGGGTAAATGTTTTCTTATATATTATTGTATAATAAATGTAATTGTAAATATATTTAATATATGAAATAATTTTATAAATATTTTATTTGAATATAAATAATCATGTTTGAATTAAACTTAATTAACTTATCATATTATTTCTATTCTCATATTATAAAACATGAGAAATATTTGTGTAATTCTAGATTTATATTTAATGTGCATTCTAAAAACTGATTTTTATTTAAATATATTAAAAATGTGTAAAACATATTTATTATATACAATCATATATAGTCTTTAATTTTCATTCAATCACGGTGTTACACAGTTGTACAATTACAACTGTTTTCTTGAATGATTATTCACGTGGTTAATATAAAATATAATTATTTTTACTAATGTAACGTTACAGAATTGAATGTACGTATAAAAAAAATTTATATTGACAGTACATCAAAATTAAATTTTAACATATAATAGGAAATAATTTACTCTCTGGTTTTAAATGAGTACCAACAATTGGCTTGTACTAATTATTTTATGCTATATTGCTATTATACTTTAAGTTTCTAATTGTAACAGTAGAAGTATTACTAAAAAGTGAGCAAAAATGAAATGACAATAATTCTTTAGATTTTCATTCTGGAAGAGTCATCCATTGCCCGTTGATGAGTGACGTCAGTAATTTGTCCACTAACTACTATTACTTTATCCAAAGCCTCTAACCACATATCATGTTGCATTCTATAAGGAAGCTTCACATTTCATGTCTAATACGTGCATGATATCGACCCATCATGAAGCACACCAATTTGATGCATTGTATGCTTGTGTAATGTAATCAACTAATCATGCAATTATTGATTAGACAGAACAACAATAATGTAACTGAAATTTTTTTTATAAAGTTATAAATAGTGATCGAAAATTACATGGAAGAGAATCCGCCGAAAGGAAATGAAAGAAAAGTATATATATATATATATATACCCCGACATAAAAAATCGGCTTGAAAAGTTGAAGGCATGCAAGATTTTTCAAAAGTTCAACAAAATAATTTTCGGTACCTTCACGCAACATTATGTGTGCATTTTTGTCCATAGACTATGGTGCTGAATGCTGTATATATGCACCTATGCTTGTTCTGTATTTCAACTATGCTATCCTTTTTTTGGGTCCACTTAACTAGTGGAGAATTCGTCCTAAGTCCCTTGACCATAGAAACAATCAAATTAAATATATAACTAATGTATATTACATTTATTCACTTATATAAAATGTTGTGTTAATGGTAAATGGGATATGAGTTATTATTGTGTTTTAATCCACATAAAGTAAGCATCAAAGACTTTTTTTTTTTTTCCTAAATGGAATTAGTTTTGAGGAATAAGCAAAGATGTCTCATAGTTGAGTGATAAATCCTGAAATTTCAAAAGAAAAAGAAAGAGAAATAAAAACTAAAAAGTACTTAAGGATAGCAAAAATCTCCATCAAAATAACAAAAATATATGTAAAATAATAAAAATCAATCTGAATTAATTTAAAGTTATTTTATTTTATATTTATTAATTATTCTTAAAATAAATATATAATATTAAATGTAATAAATAACATTAAATTATCTTCTCTCTGCCGTTAATACTTACGGTGATTACCCGCTATAAAGAATTTGACCAACCTCATGGGGATCTTTACCGTGAATAAATGGGAATGTAAGAGAGAGGAGAAAATACCTACTCTATGACAACCCACTAAATCTCCATGACATATAAAATGATCAAATATCAATTAATTGCTATATACATATAAATCTAAGAACAAAATTAAAAACTTTAATTATTCTCTCGTTTCTTATAATTTTATTGAATTTTTAATTAAATTTTTATATATTTTTTTTAATTAAGTCTCTATCAAATTTTGAAAATAAGTGCTTATCGTGATAAAAATATTAGAAAATTAATAGAATGTTTCATAAAACAAAACGAATATATTTAACACTTAACTGAATATTCTGTATAGTTTAACAGAATATTTTCCAGGACTTAATTACAAAATCTGAATCGTATACAGACCTAATTGAAAAAAAAAAAGTATAGGAACCTAATTAAAAATTTAGTGAAATTATAGGAACTGCCGGAATAATTAAACCAATTAAAAATCATACTCTAATTGGAATGGCATGCCGTGAATAGAGATGAATTTTTATATGCTTTTGTTAAATACTATTGTTCTCTTAATAAATAGATTTTGAATTTTTAGTTTGTAAGGTAAATTATATTAGATTAATGGGTAAAGTACTAAATTGGTCTCTAGGTTTTGGGATAATTCTGTTTTGTTTCTTAAGGTTTAAAGTGTTCTATTTGAATTCAAAAAAGTTTTATTTAGCATCAATTTAGTCCCACAGTGAGATCGTACAAGCTCTAGAGGCACAAAATCAACCATTGATGCATCAATACATTTATTTATCATTTTTTTAGTTTTATAGAAAATATTTTATTTATATTATAAAAATAATAATAAATAAATGTAT
>NC_029779.3:32036411-32037245 GCF_000817695.3 Arachis duranensis
GCATCAATGGTTGATTTTATGCCTCTTGAGCTACAGAATTACGCCCAAACCTAGGAGACCAATTTAGTGTTATTTTCTTTTTTTTTTAGTTGATATTCATGAATACCTACGTATATCTTTGATTTTTACATAAATAAATAAATGAAAACTCTTAAGAAAAATGAAGAAACAATGAAGACGTTTTCCTTAATTGGAAATTTGGAATAGGAGGAGGGGAAAAAAGTACTTGCCCTAATAAAACCCCATTGCCATTCATGTAGCATCCTTCATCTTTCCTTCTCTACCAAATAAGTAACAACAATGAAAGTGAGTCAACAAGGCACTTCCTCCTTACTTTAGACCTTCTTTATTTTTCTTTTTCTTTTTCTTTTCCCTCTTTAATTTAAACTTGTCAAGCCACCATGATCCGAAATATCAAAAGCTCCAATAAGAATTTTCTTGTCTTCCAAGAAAACATTATGCCATAATCAAATATCCTTTAGATGAAAGGAACCAATATCAAAGAGAAATTGCAAGGCTAGTAAGCCACTTTTCTAACAAGATTTTCAAATCATAGCAATGATCATAAGTTCAAAAATTCCATAACTATAATCTCCAATCACCTTCAACCATAACAATCATTCACTCTCTTAGGCCCTACATCAACATACACGTGGTCACCACATTAAATGACCAAGTAGTTGTTACAACAATCTACCTCTCCAACTTGTCCCCAATGACAATGCTCTTAGGATTTGACTTCTTTGATGTGCACAAATTAGTAAAGTACAACCATAAAAGGTTTTGTATCCCATAAAAAAAAATTTGGGTACTAGAACTTTTTATTTTGAATTT
>NC_029779.3:32037276-32038524 GCF_000817695.3 Arachis duranensis
CCATCTTCTGTATTTAAAAAAAAAAAAAAACCCACCAAATTTCTTCAATTTATGGTATGTTTTCAACATAGACATAATTCAAAAAGGACTCCAGTCACTCCACAAATATAAGGTCAGAATTAGCACCACGAGAGCATAATCATCATATCATATAATAGTCCCGTGACATTAAAAATTTAAATTACACAATTTTTTTTCCTTTTTAACCAAACCTTCTCTAAAGACTCCTAATAAAAATAAACTCCTACGGGAAATAAAACAGTAAAAAGGTTGAAATATTTTCCCACAGATGAATCATTAATCATTAATACTTGTCTAAATAACAAACACAAGAAAAAAAAAACAGAGGAGGAACAAGCTCCAAAAGAAGGAAGAGAGAATTTAATTGTGAAGCACACTTTTTTTCCCTTCATCTGTGAGCAGTTACGAGAGTTTCAATGAAGCGCAACCCGTCGAATCTCGGCGCGAATTTCTCCGACGAAGACGAATTTGCCTTCGTGGAAGAAGAAGGCTGGCGACCTCTCTCAGCCATACCGTCCTGCAAAACCCAAGAAAAATATTAAAACTTTTCGAAAAATCCCAGATCCCCATGATTTTCGGTAACGGAATATTCAGCGAAATTGCCGAAAGAGTCAACATTTTGGAGGGAACAGTTTTGGGTTACCTGGTGGTGGTTGGAAGAGGAGACGGCGGCAGAAGCAGCAGCGGCGACGGAGGCAGCGAAGAGGCCGGACTTCTTCATCTTGGGTTTGATGGGGGTATAGAGAAGATGAAGAAGTAGGTTGAGATTCGAGATTCGAAGAGTGTTGGTTGAGTTTTTAAGGATTGCAGATCCCGCAAAGTTGTTCTTAAATTGTGGGGTGAGAATGGAGAGAGAGAGAAAGTGGGAACACGTAAGAGCGTTGTGTTGCGGAACGTGAGTGCCTTTGACGGCATATATATAGGTGCTACCATGTGTCACATTAACTTCTGTGTGCTAATTCGAATTTTCTAATATTTTTTTTACATTTAATTTGTAATATATATTTAATTTTTTTAATATTCTCCTATTGTAAATAACTAAATAAGAACACTCGGGTCAATAATATTATAAAATATAAATTAAATATATTTTTAGAACTTAATTTTGATTATATAAAAAAATTTTACATATGTATTTAATAATTTTTTATGATGTCCTTATGTTAATTTTCAAGTTAATTTATCATCATAAATTTATTAAAAATATATATAATAAAAAATAAATAA
>NC_029779.3:32038602-32045040 GCF_000817695.3 Arachis duranensis
GACTAAAAAAATTTAAAAATTAAATATCATATTTTACAACTTTAATTTAAAAAAAAATATTTTTAATTTTGAGCTACATATAGACCTTCCTAATTTTAAAACTTTAATACATTAAACTCGGTGAACCATTGATAAAATTACTAACATTATTAATGGATTTTTTTAAATAATAAATAAAATAAATATTTTACTTATCAAAATATATATTTTATAGCATTTTTATCCAAATGTATCGTATGACTTATCTCGTTTACACTGTAAAAGAGATAAGACTAAACACGCGACCTATATATACAATTCATTTACAATGCTCTGCGGAGTTGTTTTCACCTATTTTTTCAATTCTTTTTAGTTTCTACCATCTTCTAACCATATTATCGACTTACTAGGTGAGTATGGCACACATAGATGCACATGATTTAGCCATCAACTGTTTGAACGCGACATGGCGCATCGCGGGATAGCCGACTTCTAGACTAAAGTTGTTGTCTTTGTATTTATGTTAAAACATGTACTTGAAGTTATAATTAGGGTTCTTTTATAGAACTAGTGTACATCATAAATTAATTGGATGAATCATGAATATATTATTAGAAAAGGTTGATAGTTAGAGTTTGTCTTTTAAGTGTTAAGTTAAATTAAGTTTTTAAGTAGATGTTATTCATTTTATTTTTTTATTAAAAGTAATTTATTAGGTAAATGTTGAATGATTAAATTATTACTTATTTAAGTTAATTTATTAAATATATATTTATTAATGTAGTTACTAATTAACTAGATATTTATTAATTTAGTACTTATTAATTATTTAAGTTAATATATTTAATCAAATTATTTGTTAACTACATGTTTAATAATGTAGTTATTAATTAATTAAGTAAATATTTTTATTTAAGTTAATTTATTAAGTAAATACTTTTACTCATTTGTTAAATTTATTTCTATTTATTTATTAATTTAGTTATTAATTAACTAGATATTTATTAATTTAGTAATTAATTATTTACTACAATTTTTATTACTTAAATTAAGTTATTTGTTAACTACATGTTTATTAATAAAGCTATTAATTAATTACGTAAATATTTTTATTTAAGTTAATTTATTAAATAAGTGTTTTCACTTATTTGTTAAGTTTGTTTCTAGTTAACAGTTAAATTAATTCCTTATATAAATGTTTATTAGGAGTTTTTTTTTTAGCTAATTTTGATAGCTAATTATAATTTTATAGATTTTTTATTTAGCTTTTTTTTATTAGAGGTCTCACCTGCTTTTCTTTAGACAAGTGAGTTACACACTTATTCCAATGAACACTATTATCCTCTACTTGAAGAAGGTTGGCTTCAGTGATATAGTACTTCTCAGAGATTTCGTATTTGACAACTTCATAATCACGGTATTCGTGGAGCGCTGGCGTCCTAACAAGCACATTTTTCATCGAGTAAGTGCACCATCACCCTGCAGGATGTTGAGTGTCACCTCGGATTACGCGCGCATGGAGAGTTAGTAGGTGAGCACTTATGTGATTTTCACATATGGTACGGGACCGAGACCTGGAAGTTGGTAGAGCGGCTACTTGGTGCTAGGTCTCCTATAGTTTAGCAACAAGGTGCACAGAGAAATGAGTCTTTCTCCCTTAAGCTAACATGGCTTCGGGAGCGACTCCAGCAGATGTCTGTTTTCGATGATAAATGAGAATATAGAACACAGTTAAACTTGAACTTACCAATATCCGAGATTCTGTCGGAGAGTAACACAGAGACTTTAAGGGCGGCAATCTGCTTCATATTGTCGGCAATGCACGTGATAATTTAATCGGTCCGACTATACGACTCGGTACTCAACACTTCTGCGAATGCTGTAATTCTTTACACCATGCATTACTGCATCTCTGCTTTTGAATCGATGGCCAACCCGAAATTCCATGTCATCGTCTAAGTTGTAATCGTCTTCACCCGTGTTAAAAAATAGATTTTTCTCTTGCATCGCGTCCAAATCTAATGTATGATAGTGACTGGGTACAGATGACAAAGTCGACATTGAGTACGGGACAGGCAGAAGATACCAACGTGATGGCTCGACCGAAGTCTCTAGTACAAACTCCTCATTCTCATCATCTTCAGAATCGCTATCGTTGCTATCCACAACATACTCCTAGTCAAAGTCCTCACTGTCAACGTCCATGTCTTCCACTGGACTAATAACGTGTAGCGGTGGTGGTGCGAGAGGTAGATCATCCTACGTAAAGTCCAACTTGCCAGATCTACTGTCACTGACATCACCAACCTTTGCAGAAAGTTCCATCACTTGTTCCGCCACGATTCTCCCATGGATAGATGTCAAACATTAGGCGCACATGCTCATTGCCAAAACAGACGAAACCAAAAATTTTCATTTTCCACCGGTGCTAGCAATCTATACTCCACCATTTCAATCTCTTTTCTCTTGCTACCGTTGACGCTACTCAATATCAAAATCTTTAGCTCCGACAAAGAACTTACTCATCGGGTACATAACAAAATAGGATTCTCACACTAAAATATCACTCCAGTATCACTATTTCTCATATGACAATTAGGATACACATTTACAACTAAATATTCACTACCACTAGACATTTTGGCTTACTTTTTGGAAAAAAAGGGTAGAGAAGAAAAAGTAAAATGTTTGTGAAGAATACAAAGGGTTGCATATCCATTTATAGCTGCTAAAAATTTGTCGTCGCGTATCTCGTTTACAGTATAAACGAATTAAGATTGCATGTATCTTATTTATACTATAAACGAAATATACACGTCTCATATTTCGTGTCTTATCTCGTTTACAGTGTAAATAAAATATGTACAATTTTAATTGGTTTACACGATAAACGAAATAAGCTATACGACGCATTTTGATAAAAAAATGCTACAAAATGTATATTTTTGTAAATAGAATATTTATTTGATTTATTTAAAAAATCATATTATTAATATTAGTAATATTCATTTTTAAAAAATAAATAATAATTTAATTTGTGTAATTTTAAAATTTAAGAACAACTTTGTTCAAAAAAGAAAAAGAAAAACTCTATAGGCATATATTGATAACATAGTTGCAAATAAAAAAACTATTTGTAGACTAAATTATTAAAATTAATTATTAATATATTTACGTATAAATATATGTATTATTTAATTTATTTTTAAAATATATTTATATTTTATTATATATTTTATATTAGTAACGGACTAAAATATACACTTAGTATAATTAAAAAAAGATTAATCATTATTTTAGATTAAATTTGATTACTAAAGCATTAAAAGTTGTTTCCACCGCCCTTCAATTATACACTATCTTATACATATGTGCGTGTTTGTGTGCTATTATTTTGATAAAAAAAGATATTTTTTAATAAAAAATTTTTTTTAACGTGTTTGATAAATTTTTAGTAATAAAAATAAAAAATATCTTTTTTGAAAAGTTATAATTTATATCTTTTTTTAAAAGATCTTTTTTTTAAAAAAAATATTTTTCATGTAATAAATAAACAAAAAGTACTTTTATATTGTTATATCCAAACATAATTGATAAATAAAAAGATCTTTTTACATGAGATACCTAAATATAAAATTACTTTTACTTTTTCATAAAAATTTTTGAAAAAAGATAACTCAAAAAAAGATTTTTTTTTAGAAACTCACTCAAGCTAATAATTACATTTTCACCTTATAATGTCAAAATTAAAAAAAAGGACTAAAACATAGGTTATTTTAATAATTAAATTCAATTAATTTTTTATATTCTTTTATTATCAATCTTTTAACTATTAAAGATTGAATTTGATTATCAAAATATTCAATTAAATAACCGCACGGCCGAAATTTCCAACTTCAAAAAGACTGAAATCTTGATGTTCTAGAAGCATGGTGCTTGCACGAGGAGGGGGTAATTTAGTAATCAAACGTATAAAATTTATTTAAAGGTTTATCGCGGCTGATCGACGTTGATTCATTAACCTTTGTTCAGAAATCAGAAGAGCTTAAATTGAAAGTAGGTGTCGTTATTGGTTACATTGATATTTTTAAGGATCCACCAATGAGGAGCGAACAAGTGGGTGGCAACGATGAAAGCAACGAGGCATCACCACTCTCACAAGTTCATTTCCACAGTTGTAATCTTCAATCCTTATTTCACTTCCAACTTGCATGCCACGTGGCCCACTATTTAGTGTTACATAGATTAGGACAGCGGGGAGAACCTTATCTCAGATTTTGATTTCTCCTCCATTTTTGTTTTCAGGGAATTAATCTGGCATATGGTTGCGTTAAAATGTGTAATCAGCTTTTTTTTTTATATATATATAAAGATTTTACTAATTTATTATTGATCAAAATTTTATTTAAGATTTTATTATTAATTAATAAATTATTGTATTTATAAAATAAAAATTTTTAAACTTTTAATACTTATTTAAATAAATTAATAAATTAATTGTTAGATCAATTCAACCTGATTATGTATAGTCAGCTTATAATTTAGTAGGAAACTCTTCAATTTCACATATGGTTATGTAATTTTGTTAAAATTCAAAATAGAATTTGAGTCCTTTCATAATTTAATTCTAATAATATATTCATATACCAAATACTTCTAACACTAATAAAAAATATAATTTTTTATTAATTAATTGTATATTTAATTATTTTTAATTAACAAAATAGAAAAAGACAACTACTAGTTGTTAAAAAAATATTATATTAAAATAGTGTCCACTATAAACATAGCTGAATTGACTTTAAATTTTATCAATTTCAAGCCAAATTATGCCAAAGATATGTGTGGTTTTCTATTAAAAGATGCCATGCAATTATTGTTTATTACAATTGATCGGATTTTTTTTTTCATTATAAAATAAAAAAACTTTATTTTTCCAAAAAATTATCCTCTATAAATACCCAAAAAAAAAGCAAAAAATACATAGAAAATACACAAAGAAAATTTGACTTGAAGCTCGCTGTGAAATAAGACAAACTTCTTATAAATAATAAAGTTCACTAGATATAATGAATTACTTTTTTTTTCTTTTCTTTTTTCTAATTTTATTGATTAATCATATCAGTATATGGAAATTAATCTTTACTTTTTATATTATTGTGTACATTAAGAAAAATCTAACTTTAATTGTTTATATTTTAGAATTTTAGGAAAGCATTTTTTAAAATTGCAGTATTGCTCTTTTCAACCCATTTTGAAAACTATATAACATTCTATGAAGCACGGATTTTCTCATGGTGCCGGCGTATCCGTGTCGGACACGAATCCGACGCCGACACGCGGTGGATACTTCAAACGAGCGTATCGACGGCGTGTCTTCTTGCAGTGCAGAATTTTGGTGGAGCGATTACGAATCCGAACGAGTCCGACCCGATTCAGATGTTCATGAGACGGATTTTTTTGTTGGACTGTAAATCTTCAATTGATTTTGTGATTTTATTGCCCAATTAACCAATTTTTTCTTTCTAATTTTAAAATATTTTAAAATTAAAACAAATCAAAATTTAAATTTAAAAATAAAATAATTAATAAATCAAAACCTAATTCTATTTACTGTTTGTCTTTGGTAGCTTACTTACTCACTAGCTTAACTGTTCTTGGTTCTCTGCGTTATATTGAAGAAGAAGAAGAATAGAAGATACAGAGGTTGAAGACGAACTGAAGAACTACATTGTGTGGTGCGTGGTGTTTGCAGATGATGGAAGTTGTGGTGTTTGCAGATGATGGACTTGCAAGAGAAGAAATTGATACATTTTCTGTTAGCGAGATGGCAAGAGAATATTAAAATTTTTTATTTTTTTTTAATAATTGCATAATTTTAAGCCTTTTTTATGCAATTATATTTACTCTTATATTTACAATATGATATTTTATTAATTTAATATATTATTTAAATTTTAATTCACAACATATCCTAAACGTGTCGTATCCAATTTTTTATAAAAAAAATGTGTCGACGTATCCATGTCGTGTCGTACAGTGCTTCCTAGATGACATTTAGAAATTAGAATAGAGGAAAATAGTAAGCAAATTCTTTTTTTAACTTTTATAATAAATTACTTATAAAAACAGATGAATTAGTTCTAGGGTAAAATTCCAATTATTGAATCCTAAGAATCAACCTCAGGAAAGAATATGCCAATAGGAAAGGATACTAAATTAAAACTAATTTGCCGGTGGACTCTTACCTAAATATTGGGATGACTACTTAATCCAACAGGGAAAGCATCAATTCCATACCTAATGGAAAGAAAATGACAAACTGCCATTCCAAGTACCAATTACCAAATGCCAAACATAACAACATAAAATGCAATTTATAATAATAATAATAATAATAATAATAATAATAATAATAATAATAATAATAATAATAATAATAATAATAATAATAATAAT
>NC_029779.3:32045054-32045391 GCF_000817695.3 Arachis duranensis
TATTTTTAATATAATTAATTATTTTTGAATAACACTGTTAAATTAATCATGATAATTCAATTATAATTAATTAAATTTATTTAATTTATTGATAATTTTGTCTACTACTTCTATAATTATAATTTGATACATTGTTAAACCTTTTTTTTTATTTTGCGTCTAACCAACATGCATTCCAAATATTACTAATTTACGCTTAAAAAAAATATTACTAATTTACTATATATACTGATTTTTTTTTTAAATTACAAGTCCTGCATTAATCTTTTACTAGAATTTACTGTTAATTTGCTTTAATTTGGAGCGCTATGACTACTGTAGTGATGGAAAAAATGAT
>NC_029779.3:32045488-32047316 GCF_000817695.3 Arachis duranensis
TTCATTTTGACCCGAATCATCCTTTGAAAATTTGTATACGTGGTGATTATATAATGTTCTTGGGAGCCAAGTGGAGGCACATAATAACATTGTCGACATTTATAAACATGAAAAATCCACGCATGCCTGAAAGTAACTTTTAGCATAAAGTTAAAAACCTCAAGTTGAAAAACCAACCCTTCATCACTTTATCAATTTCACTTATTTTAAAAAATATTCAATACTTTTTATTCCATTTAATTTCTTCAAAAGTTTTCAACAAGATTCTTTTAGCAAGTTCTACACGATTAAACAATAAATATAGAATTACCAAAAATATTATTTATATACCAAAATTAATTACTAAAATTAATTATTATATATTTTTATATAAATATATATAATTTAATTTAATATATATTTTATATTTTATATTTTAATAAATATTTTATACAGGTGCTTGGGCGCAGTAGTAGTTTAGCACCCAAAAAAAGGGAGATATTGTTCTCTCTACTTAACCACTCATTTCCAACTTATAAGAAGTCAATATCAATAGAACTATACGCAATCTTAATTCTTAGAACAATAATGCCACAAACAAATGAGATTTTTTTTAAAGGCTCTTCGTGAAGTTGCATTGCTGTCCCACATAGCATTATTTTTTGTTGAGCATGAATCATGTTCATTCATTCTCTATTGCTTTAATTTGGTCTCATTAATTCGTTCTTGATCTTGTTTATCACCCACGCCCTTATCTTCAATTTCGTTTTCATCATAACTTCTTAGTACATCCACTTATTTAAACTCCTTACTAAACAATAAAATAAAAAGGGTTTGCAAAGTTGAGGGAACAATAGTGATGAGATGATCCAACCCTCGGTGCATGGATTAGGATCCTATCAAGTTAGTTAAATTAGTTTTATTTAACAAATTATGTCTTCATATTATAATATAAAGAGATAAAATAGCAATAATGCTGCCATATAGTATGAACATATGTATGTAACGACAAAAACACGCGTGTATGGAACTTAACTTACGTGGCATTTCTCAATAGGTGAAAAACTTAAAAAGTTGAATAAAGTGTGTATAATTATTAATTCCATGACATATACAAGATTATATAAATAAAAAAAATTGTAACAATATTTAGTGTATTTAAACTATAAAGCCTAAAAGCCGTACAAAATTGTCAAATATTTTTAGTGCATCATATAAATTAATGAATAGAGAGACAAATCCAAACTTGCGACATTTTTTTGTTCCTTAAGATAGGCTTATTTTAAAATATTGAGACAAAGATTAAAAGATTGAGATTTAGTATTATATTTGTTAGTTTAGAGATTAGTACTAAAATTTTTATTTTTATTTCTAAAATTTCAGTATATTAGTACTTCTAAGAAATAGATACAGGAGATTAAATTTTTTAAAGATGAAGACTGAAACTTTAATAATATTTTATACTTAAAATATCTTTATTTTAATTAATTAATTTCAATCTTACTCTTTGTATAAATTAAATTAGAATTTTATTTTTGTTTGAATTTCTGACTCCTACTTTACACCAAACAGAATACTAAAATTTATTTTAATATTTCTCTTAGTCTCTATCTCTCAATATCAATCTTTCTATTTCTGTCTCTCCACCAAACGCTATCTAAATTCTTCAAAATTGTTGAATTAAACATTCTTAACCTCAACAAGCAAATAAACTAGTATATGGTCTAAAAATACTACTCAAAAAGAAAAAAGAGAATCAATTGATTGCTTTTTGTAGATTTTGATATTACAATGGTTTCCATAATAATAAATACTTCATATGAAAATAATATTATAAAATTTTTAAATA
>NC_029779.3:32047404-32061711 GCF_000817695.3 Arachis duranensis
TTGACGTAATAATGGGAGGAGATAAGTAACTAGCTACGGGACCATGAACTTGTATCACACGGCATGGATATGGCAAACATGGAGTAATCTATATCTCAGCACAATATCCCAGGACATATAATAAATTTTTTAATTAATAACATAATAATAATTTTTAACATTTATATGCAATTGGGCTTTGGTTCGACATTCTTGGCCAATAATTGAGCATGCATGAAGAGTGGGTGAATGAATGATTGGTTGAAGACTTGAAGTAGTGAAGGAGGATAGGAGTTCATCATAGAAGTTAAATGAAAAATAAAAAATAAAAAATAATTAAGGGTGTATTCCGAAATTCACATGGGGAATATTTGACAGCTATCTCTTTTCCCTTTCTTGCCGTATCTACTATACATTATTGTTGTTTAGAGGTTATTATTTTTAGTTTTTTACACAGAATTGAACAATGTGACAATAACCCCTAAACAACTCTATTATGGGTTACTATATTGCCCTACCCCCTCTTAATGTTCCGGTTATGGTCGGTCTACGGTTTTTTATTATTGTTATTGATGAGTTTGGAAAACTCTAAACTAATTTTTGTGATGACTAAACATTATTAATATAATTAATTGCTTTGATAAGTGCATAGGAAATATGAGAGAGAGTATCTTTGACATGATTGATGGCATTAACTTTACACGCCACCCAGGGAAGAAAAAGCAAGCTATCTTTAATTAAATTGATTAATCACTTTGAATTGCTTTTTCCTCACATTCTCTCTTCTCTCTCATCTCTTTCTTCTTCTCTCTTCGGTTAATACACAGGAAACAATGGCTTCCTTGAAATCAAAATGGAGCTACCGAAGCAAGGGAAGGACAAGCTACAAGACCATCGAGTTGATGGCACGAAAAAGAAAAAGAAAAGTATACTGTGGCTGAGATTATCACCTAATCTGGTAAGATTTGGTGAGGTAATCTCGGATCCTTCATACTCAAAAAGAAGAAGGATGAAGATTCGGCCAAGAGATGAGGTTCTTGGGGCGTGACTTGTCTTCGATTCTGATCAACCACCACAGGGAGTAGCTAGAGTGGCGAAGTGATGGTTGAAGGCAGAGATTGAAGCAGATGAAGTCATCATCATCATGAAGCGTCAAGGGCCAGAAATCCATCTTGGAGAGGAAGCCAAGAATGGAGAGCTTAGATTGATGAAGGTTGATGATCAAGAAAGTACTTGAGGTAATTGCATGTTGGGTTTTGCATGGTTATCTTTTCTCTCTCTGTGTGGCCGAACCGGTTTGTTATTGAAGGAAAGGAAGCTAAGCTCGGGTGTTGGTGTTTCAACTGTGAAGGCTTCACTCCTATATAAAAGGGGTGAACAGTCATGACTTGAAATAAGGAGAAAGTGTGAGAGTGCGAGGCACAGTATTCTCAGAGCTACCTGAGCTAACATATTTCTCTTCTCCTTCAATGTATTCTGTTTTGTAATTTTCTGTTTAATTTTGTCATGTCTTGAGTCTCATGGAAAAAGGCAAACAGTGAGGTTTGTAAGAAAAAGCCATAGAGCGGAAAAAGGCAGAGAGTGCAAAATTAAAAGAAAAGCCATAGATGTCTTAGAGTTCCTTTGTACATCTTTGTTGTGTATCATGATTCTGTGGGAATCCCCTTGTAAGTTGGGTTAGCACTTTACAAGTTGTAATCTGGATGATTATAGTGAAATTCCATCATTGTTGTGATGGAGACTGGATGTAGGCTGCACTGCACTTAGCAGCTGAACCAGGATATATCTGGGTGTAATCTTCTTTCTTTCTTCCTACTTCAATTCTGTTTTTACTGTTCAGATGAAGAATCAAAAATGTCTCGTGTCAAGTGACGAGACAAAATGAATATGTCTCGTGGCTAGGGACGAGATAAAACAGAAAAGTCTCTTCTAAGTCCAGCCAGTTTTAAGCAAGCAAAAAGGGGCTAAGATTCAACCCCCCTTCTCTTAGCCACTGAAACCATCAGTTATTAAGATTATTTAACTAATTTGTGTTTTAAGAAAATGTTTTAAAAATATAATAATAATTTTTTTATTATTTTTGATATATTTAATACATTAAAAATGTAAAAAAAATGACAATAATTTTTTTAAAATATTTTTTTATGATATATTTAATTTATGTTTTTAGGACATAAATTAGTAAAACTTTCTTGGCCTCCAAATTAAACAAACTCCTAGTGGTACCTTTATTCACCAAGGCAAGTATGCAAAAGAATTGATAAAGAAATTTGGCTTAGAAAATTCCAAACCAATGGGAACTCCAATGCATCCTAACAATAAACTTGAAAAAGATGATGATGGCCTAGATGTGGATGAGACACGGTATAGAGGAATGATTGGCTCATTAATGTACCTTACATCCTCTAGACCGGATATTGTTCAAAGTGTGGGTGTATGTTCAAGATTTCAATCTCACCCAAAAGAATCCCATCTTTTGGCTGTTAAGCGCATCATTAGATACATTAAGGGAACATGTGATTATGGTTTATGGTATCTAAAATCTGATATTTTTGTGCAGTAGGGTTTTGTGATGCAGATTATGCGGGAGATCGAGTGGATAGAAGAAGCACCTCGGGCATGTGTTGCTTCCTTGGAAGCTCACTCAACATGTGGTCAAGCAAGAAACAAGCCACAGTGGCTCTATCCACAGCTGAAGCTGAATATATATCCGCATCTGCTTGTTGTTCACAATTAATTTGGTTAAAAACTCAATTGGAAGATTACAAATTAAAAATCAATAGTATACCCTTATTTTGTGATAGCATGAGTGCAATAAATATTTCTAAGAATCCTGTTCTGCACTCAAGAACAAAGCACATTGAAATTAAATATCATTTTATTAGAGAACATGTGCAAAAGGGTACTATTGATATTCAATTTGTAAAATCTGAAGAACAACTTGCTGATATTTTTACAAAGCCTCTCTGTGAAGATAGATTCTGTTTGTTGAGAACAAGTTTGGGAATGTTTGATTTGAAACATGTTGAAAACTTGTGAATTTCTGATTCTGTCCGGTTTTATCTCGTAGGAATGGACGAGATAAAAATAAGGCGTGATGGAGGAGCTATGATTAAGGGGGAGGCTGCGCAGACTTAGCTTTTTAATGGGCCCCACATAATCAAGTTTGACCCCTCATTGAATTTTTAATGGTTCCTCATTTTATGATGATGAAATCTTTTGAGTGTCATTTCAAATCTCATTGGAAGTAGTTAATGTCAAATCAAATCTCTTTCTTCCCAACTAATCCCTTGATTCAAGGAATCTTCCTTTTCAAATTCTTGGGAAACCGCCTTGGTTAATAACCGCACATAATGACCATTAACCACTCCCATCATCTCTCTCTCAAATCAACATTTAATGATCCCTTAACCTCCCTCCAATTCTCACCTTCAGCCAACCTTTCTTCTTCCACCCTCATTGTCTCTCTCCATAATGAAAAAGAAAACCGCTTCAAGAAAAAGTGGAAGGATCAATCTCTCTCAAAAACCGTTCACTCCACAAACACACACTCATATTCACATTCACTTTACATCTTCTTCCTCTCCCTCTCAATCGGTCAAGCAACCACCCACCATGAGAAAGAAGATTGCTCACAAGAGTTCTGGCTGTGGCAAAAACAAGGAGCCAAGTGTTGATGAAGAGTCGTCTCAGACCTCACCCGTTCCATCTCCATCGCCGCGATCACCAAAGAAGGCAACACCACACACATCAGGAAAAAGCTCTCAGAAGCCCAAAGGTTTCGTGTTGCATGAAACTAGGGAACCAGCAAACCTTGAGTCACTGGACTTCAAGAACAGGTTTAACAAACCACATTCTCACTTTGATCCATCCAGATTTCTAACATGTGCATGTTATGAATTTCATCAAGAAATTCTGGAAAAGAGGCATATCTGTCTTTCCTATCTGGTGAACCTTGATTATCTGGCAACTAAAGGAATCCCCCTGTTTGATAACCTCAAGTGGACTCCACTGCTACACACTCACAAAATGGTATACCCAAAATTGGTTAGGCAATTTTATGCGAATCTCAGAATGATTGATGGTGCTCTTCACTCTTATGTGAAACGTGTGCATATGGTTCTGAACTCGGAAACCATCAGTGCTGCCCTTGGGTACACGGACGAGGGACCAAGGGTATACATGAATGACAAATGGGATGATCATGTTGGGATAACTTACAAGCAGATTCTCTTCCATATTTGTGCAAACATGTCTGGCTTAGATGGCACGGTCCCTACTCATAAAGCTCTTGGACCAACCAATTCACTGTTGCATCGCATCATTACTCTCATTTTAACTCCTCAGAGTGGTTCTCACAATAGGGTAACTGTATCTGATTCCATAATAATTTTTGCCCTTGTTACTTCTACTCCTATTTCATTTGCTTATCTTATGATCAGACATATGTGGGACTGTGTAAGAAGTACTAAAAAGGCTAATTTACCTTATGGAATGTTTCTCACGTGTATTTTTGAGTACTATAAGGTAGATTTAACCAATGAGTCTGTGGAGAACAAAACTTCCATGATCAAAGGTGGTGGTGCGGTAAAAGGAACAAAGAGCAAGAAACCGATGCCAATGGACAGTGACCTAGAAAGCCAGTTTGAATCTTCTAAAGCAACTGAGTCATCACGGGAAATTCTCACAGAATTCTCCAACATGTCCACTATCATGATTCAATTTCATAGAGCTGCTCGAAAGCTAGCCTCTGAAAATGAACGTGCCTGGAGCAGATGCAAAGAGCGAGTGGGAATGATGCTGGAAAATTTGGAAAAGGATCTGGGCGCTGCCAGTGAAGAGAATGCTGCAGATTCTGATTACCATCTGTCTGATGATTAGTAACTCTTTTATTTTACTTGATATTGGCTCAAGTAGGCTCAATCTTTTTTTTGTTGTTTTGTTTGTTGTTGTATGAGCGAAACTTCAAACTCCCTGCTCTGTGATATTTGGATATACTTCTGTTATAGTTTGTTGTTATCATTATTTTGTGGTATGCTTCATATTTTGTGCAGGTGCCCCCCATGATGACAAAAGGGGGAGGAAAATATGTTTCCAAAATTGAAATTGGGAACAAAGAAAAACAGGGGATGAGAAGAAGGATAAGAACAGGGATGAAATTTTCAAATTTTGAAAATTCATGATCTCCCTTGTTCGAAAATGCATATTAGTTGCTGATAAGATCTGCATTGTTCCAATTGCATTAGGTTTATCATGTCTTGTTAATTCTGATTTGGCATCTGGTTCATAATTATGCTTGATTTTTTTTATGCCTGGATGTTGATTAATTATTGATAGACTTATTGCTTTGAAAATATATTTTTGGCAGTTCCTGTAAATTGTTTAAAATATTCAAAACTGCCTTATTTTGATCTACAAATATTTTTCTTCATGTTATTTTGCTCTGATATGTTGAACAGGAAAATGTTTGGATTTTTGTTGAAGTTTGTAAATTTTTTAAAGTTTGAGCAGAAAATCAGTTATGATAACAAATGAGTTTTGATTATCACCAAACTCTGCTCATAAATCAAGCATTCAACATTCTCAAATAAATATGTTGAATAACATTGTTATTTTTGGAGCTTGATTAAAATGTTACAGGTTTATGCTTCCTTGGTAAAAGTAGCATATACTTAGGGGGAGCCATGTGACACTTTGAAAGGGAAGAAATTCAATCTTCAAAGGGAGTACTTGTACTCTAATCTTTTAATTTCTCTCCATTTCAATTTTAATAATGTTTGTCATCAAGGGGGAGATTGATGAGTTTGGAAAACTCTAAACTAATTTTTGTGATGACTAAACATTATTAATATAATTAATTGTAATCAGAATTTTATTAGGTCAGATTAAGCTTTATTGCAACATAGCCCAAATTCAATTCTGATGAATGTTTCCATGCATGACCGAACCCAAGAAGCAAAGAAAATTGGTTCATTTCCTCCAACGGATTCCATTCCTCACTTTGGATGGAATTCAAATTTGATTTAATACATTGGAAACATAAGAAAGAGAGAGAAGATTGATTTGATGACTATTATGACTATGCACGCCACTCTAAGGGAAGTAAAAGCAAGTTCTTAATGTGTTTAACCACTCTACATTGCTTTTCTTCAGATTCTTTATTTCTCTCTCATCTCTTTCTCTCTTCGGTTATTACACAGGAAATATTGGCAGCCATGGAAGCAAAAAAGGAGCTACCAAGAGGAGAGAAAGCAAGCCTAAAGACCATCAAAATGATGGCAAGAAAATACACCAAAATAAAAGTGAGTTGTGGCTAAGATATTCACCAAATGTGGATAGATTTGGTGAGACTATCTTGAGCCTCACATGCTCAAAAATGGAAGAAGAAGATTCGGCCAGCTAGAGGAGATTCTTGAAGCATGGCTTGTCTTTGATGCTGCTCAACCACCACAGGGAGTAGCTAGAGTGGCGAAATGATGGTTGAAGGCAGAGATTGAAGCAGATGAAGTCATCATCATCATGAAGCATCAAGGGCCAGAAATCCATCTTGGAGAGGAAGCCAAGGATGGAGCGCTCGGATTGATGAAGAGTGGTGACCAAGGAAGGAACAGAGGTATTTGCATGTTGGTTTTTGCATGAGTTACCTCTTCTCTCTATATGGCCGAACCGGTTTTTGTTGAAGGAAAAGAAGCTGAGCTCGGGTCTGGTTTTCAAGCTGTGAAGACTTCACTTCTCTATAAAAGGGGTGAACAGTCATGGTTTAAAAACAAGGAGTAAGATTTGAGAGTGCAAGGCATAGAGTTCTCAGAGCTACCTAAGCTAACAGTTCTTCTTCTCCTTCAAAGTTTTCTGTTTTGTATGTTTCTGTTTAATTTTGTCATGTCTTGAGTCTCATGGAAAAAGGCAAACAGTGAGGTTTGTAAGAAAAAGCCATAGAGCGGAAAAAGGCAGAGAGTGCAAAATTAAAAGAAAAGCCATAGATGTCTTAGAGTTCCTTTGTACATCTTTGTTGTGTATCATGATTCTGTGGGAATCCCCTTGTAAGTTGGGTTAGCATTTTACAAGTTGTAATCTGGATGATTATAGTGAAATTCCATCATTGTTGTGATGGAGACTGGATGTAGGCTGCACTGCACTTAGCAGCTGAACCAGGATATATCTGGGTGTAATCCTCTTTCTTTCTTCCTACTTCAATTCTTTTTTTTACTGTTCAGATGAAGAATCAAAAATGTCTCGTGTCAAGTGACGAGACAAAATGAAAATGTCTCGTGGCTAGGGACGAGATAAAACAGAAAAGTCTCTTCTAAGTCCAGCCAGTTTTAAGCAAGCAAAAAGGGGCTAAGATTCAACCCCCCTTCTCTTAGCCACTGAAACCATCAGTTATTAAGATTATTTAACTAATTTGTGTTTTAAGAAAATGTTTTAAAAATATAATAATAATTTTTTTATTATTTTTGATATATTTAATACATTAAAAATGTAAAAAAAATGACAATAATTTTTTTAAAATATTTTTTTATGATATATTTAATTTATGTTTTTAGGACATAAATTAGTAAAACTTTTGTTATAGTTAGATTATTATATAAATTTAATTTTTATACAGTTATTATTCATTAACAAAAATAACTCATTTTAAATTTGTTATTTAAAAAATTATTTAAATATATAACTCATGGATCCAATAATTTGCGGTGCACAAGAGGCAAAGATTTAATAAGGCAAATTAGCATGACCACCCATTCATGAATCGTGATTCTTTATCAATCAATAATAATCCAAAATCCAGTTGGTACCACGTCTTGCTAAGCTGAATTGCCAGGCGCAATTCATTCATCTGCTAATTTATGGACCGTTAAGTTTAATCAATAAATAAACTATTTGGAAATTTAGTAATTTTTTTTATGTTAGATAATAAGTGAATTATTAAGTACTTTTAGCCAAGGTTGCGAGAACCGGACCGGTCAATGAACCGGTGAGGTTACTGGTTCAATGGTTCAATGGTTCGACTGGGGTTCAACCGGGGTTCAACCGGTTTAATTAAATATTAAATAAAATTATTAAAAAAACTAAAAATAATTTTAAATATATTAATTTAATAAAAAACCGTTAAAAAACCGGTCGGTTCGATCGGTTTACCGGTTAACCGGCCGGTTCGACCGGTTTTTTACCGGTTTTTTGCTAGTCGGTTTTTGAGCTTACCCGGACCGGTTAACTGACCGGTTCCCGGTTTTTCCGATTGAACCGGCCGGTCCGGTCCGGTTTTCAGAACCATGCTTTTAGCACAAAAATTCAACACAATATAATTATTTTGACTATAGAATATGGTTGACAACACAGAGGTCATTGACTAGTATATAGTCGACGTTGAAAAAAACACTACAAAAAAATCGACAGTTAGCGGCAGATATTTAGCGGCGGTTTCTAAAAACTACCGCTAAATAGAACCTGACAGCGGTTAGTGCGACGAATTTGAAAGAGATTGTTAAAGGCGTCACATTTGACAGCGATTTTATTTTAACTGTCGCAAAATGTCGAATGGGACAAATATGTTTGATGAGCTTTTTGCAGCGATTTTTTCTCGACTGCTGCAATATATTTTTAATTTAAAATTTTTTGTTTAAATATTACCTTGTTAAGTCTACTCAAGTTCTCGCTAATAGTTTTTTTTTGAAAAATATGTTTCAAACACTGTAAGTTAATGCACTAGATACAATTTCGATTTTGTATTACGTAAAAAATAATTCATGAATTAAAAAATATTTATTACATAATAATGTGCACAAATTTACGATTGGAGTTTTCTCGTGTACTATCAGCGCATTTTGAGTTTGTATTCAAGTATAAATTAAAAAAAATCAAGCCAACGTCTGAATTCATAAAGTGAAAACAAAGTTCAATAGAGCTTAACAATTAGAATTCTTGAAATAGACAAACAAGTATTGAGTCAAAATTTCTCTTCAATATCATATTCACCTGGCCAAAAATATTTTATCATAAATCTACTACAGTCACGTGATAAAGGATCTGATAAGTCATATCCGAACCATGACTTTTTGTTCAGATCAAAACCCCCTTTTTGCAGCATGTACATCATCTTCTTTATGTTGGGTGTATAAAATTTCATTGTCTTCTTCCGGAACCTTATTGAGCTCAACATGTTTGAAGTTGTCATATCCACCGGAGGAGATAGCATCTAAATTATCTTCTGAATCGGTGTCTATCCCATCTAGAGTATCATCAACTATTTCGCCTGAATATTCAGTTGACACTGAAAATATGAACATGCAAACAACAACCTAAGTCTACTTAAAATAAAATGATAACTCCTAGGTCATTAGCTAGTAGTTAAGAAAAAAAATTGCATTAAAATGGTAAGAGGACTTTAAACCTAAACAAAACAAAATTAACAATTACCATCTCTTTCGTTAGTAGTTTGGACAGATTTTTTTGGAAAGAAGTTATGTAATAGAATGTTCTATATACTTTAGTTCCTCTTTTGAAGCAATATCCAACTCAACAACATGCGTGTTTCTAAAGTGCGTCTGTATCATAATAAAATTAACCAGTTCATGGTCTTTTTGTTAAAGCATACCGTATCTCTGTGATTCACTTTCTATGCTAGAAATTTATTTCTAACCTTTAATTCAGCAAGTATGTTTTCAGAGGTCTTACAAGCAACAAATGTCACAAAAACATACTCAAATTTCTCCTCGTACATTGATCCCCATGCATGAAATTCTTACAAATTTTAACATTAACATATCAACTATTATTGGTTAAATGTTGTAAGCATATATCAACTTAAAATACTTATCATTTAACTATAGTTTAACTCAAATTTTTAAAGAGACTTTTCATTCAACACTTCAGATTACACTAAATTTCTATAAATTTCTAGTCACACTGATGCAAAAAAAGATTATAGAGTATCAGCGCATGTGAGTGCATATGAAATTAATTTATTTTTGTTATTTCTTTCAAGTATTGTCTTTTTTTATTTGTTTACCTTTAGTGTTTTATTGTTTTTAGTTTGTTTCTTTGTTTAATATTCTTTTATCCAACTTTGTTCATTAATTTACATCCTTATTT
The DNA here is from genome assembly GCF_000817695.3 of Arachis duranensis. Taxonomy (NCBI): domain Eukaryota; kingdom Viridiplantae; phylum Streptophyta; class Magnoliopsida; order Fabales; family Fabaceae; genus Arachis; species Arachis duranensis. Next base: position 32,057,476 of record NC_029779.3, read on the forward strand.
AAGAATATTTTGATAACATTCTTTAAGTTTCTTTTAGTGTAATATTTTTTTAGAGAGTTTCATTATTATTTATTCAAAATTTAATTTTATTACTTACAAAATTAATTTCGACACTACAATCAATAAGTTTTGGGTTGAGCTTACTTTTTTAGAAGAATTGTATCGATTATCTAAATTAAAATATTTGATATAAATTTAATCCACACCTATGTTAAATTAAACCAAAATCAAACAAAACAAATATATATCAATAGATAATTTAAATTAAGTTTGAGTTTACAATTTGACACATATATATGTATTATCAATTAAAATTACATAACTGCATGGAATTAACAGATAATGAAACAATCAAACTAAGGTATGACTAATTACAAATTTAGGAGATAATCTATATCAAGGCTTTGGTAATATTATTTGATTCATGCAATCAATTCATCAACTATATATTGTTGTTGTAAGGCAAAAACAATTCAAAAGACATAGTAAAGGCAAAATCTCATTCAAAAGAAGAGGGATACAATTACCTTTCAAAGGAAAGATAAAGACTCAAAAATAGGAACAAAAAACTAAAGCTTAACCAACTCTCCGTAGCCTATAGAATTTATAGCAATCAGAGTACAGAGAGAGTTTAACATCAAGAGGGGGTTATCAAAAACATGAAGACTATTTGATAATTATTGTCCTTTCTTGGACAAGGCATCGGCCACCGCATTGACTTCTAGCAAGGTATGCGTCCAGTCAACATTATGGAGCCAACGAGCAAAGACAGAGATATCTTCCAAAATAGCATTGCACGGATGGAAAGACAGGCACTCATTTTTAATGAAGGAGATCGTCATTACTGAATTTGATTCAATAGTAATGCGGTGGTAATGATTAGCTAAAGTGATTTGTAATCATTTCGCCAATATCCAAAGCTTTGCATGCATAATGGAGCAACTTCCTAGGTTGCAAGAGAATTCAATCAAAAACCTCCCCAAATGGTCCCGAAAGGCACCCCTACACACGGCATTGCTCGAGTTTCAGAAAAATAATGTATCAGCATTGAGCTTAATGTTTTCTTCATCTGGAAGCTCCCATCTAATGAGTTGCTCATGGTTTCGAATCCGTCTTCGAGGAGCTGGACTATTTTTGAGGGTATTCATAATCTCGTAGGCACGGACATGAATGGAGGACACAGTGGCAACAGGGTGCATCATGAGGTCCTCAAAAATTAACCTCTTCTGGTAGTACCACAAAAAAGAAATATACCAACGCCAAAAAGAATAGGCCAGTCGTTTCTAGCTTTAAGGTTCTCCACCATCCACTCACGTCTGCTTAGGTTGAAAAAGTCGTGGCACGAAATTGGTATCTGAAGACAGTTTTACACCAACCTTGCATACGGATAGTCTTGCAGCACATGTATAACACTCTAACTTTTAGTACCTCGTGATCGTACCAAAAGTTTAGGTGTTATTTATCTCTAACCCTTTTTATTTTATACTATCTTTATTTAATATTGAGCCTTTGCGAATACGAATTGAAATTTTAATCAAGAAAACCAAAGATCTTTACTTTAAAACTCTTAATCACAAAAATATATATACTCACATAGCAATATATACATAGACTTATTTCAAAATTCTCAAATACAAGTCCTACCACTCTAAAAATCAAAGACAATAAATGGCGAGGAAAAAATTTAAAGCTAAACCAACTACAGAAAATACAGATACATATTTACATATAGCTTCGATGTTTAGTAGCGGCTCCGCGCCAAGGATTCCTGAACCTGTTGCTGAAACAGAAATCTGTAGGGAAGTTAAAACGTTATCCTTGCATGTTCTCAGTTGGGAAAGTGAATGCTGTAAAAGTAATGAACGAAATGTGAATAATTGACTTTACTCAATAAAACTATTCTTTATCAAGCCTTTGAAAATTCTTTTTTAATTTTACTTTAGACAATTAATTTCTTTCTTTAAAATTTCTAAAGTTAAAATAAAACTCATTCACAACATTAATTCTTATTCACTTTAATACATAAACTAATAGTACCAGAGACCCAATTGAACACACAAGCAAGACAGAATACAACAATCAGCACATCATAGAGAAAATACAACAAGTAAAACACAACCAAATACAAATGCGCAAACAATATGATGCATACCTGTCCTAAACAGACCATGAGCTCACGCATCGGTTGTTTACCCGCAACTCGATGTTACTCGGGGCGAACCCCAAATATGATTTCTTTACCGTGTCAATCAGGCACAATTATCATCATGAACAAACCATGTCAGTTAGGATATCTTGGCATCACGGGTAAGAAACAGGCTATCAGTTAGGCGAATATTCTCGCATTAGCAATCTGAGGCTATTAGTTAGGCGGGTACTTTCACATTAGCAATTTGGCACAAAGGCTCATTCAACATATAATATGCTATCAGTTAGGCGGATATTCCCGCATTAGCAATCTTAGACTATCATTCAGGCGGGCACTTCCACATTAGCACTTTGGCATAAAGCCCATTCAATCATACACTTTTCATTCTCTTTCTCTTTATTATGTCTCCACATCACCAATTACATTCACACACCTTCGCATCACCTACATTATTAAACATACCTCCGCATCACCGCTTAATTGCACATACCTCCGCTCACCAAATAATCAATCACTCTTACGTGATACCTCCACATCACCATATAGGTATACTTTCATCCTTAGCGTTAAAACCTTTAATTTCCATATATTCAAACTTCTTTAACATTTAATTAAAGAAAAAATTATTTTCTTAATAAAAGACCTCAAAACAAAATGCTTTTCTTTACCATTCAAAATCATAGCATAATTTATTCTTTTCTTAATTAATAAAAAATAAATAATATAGTTTTTAAATTCAACTTTTTCTTAGATAACGCTTTAAACAAGTCTCAGAGTTTTATAAAATTTTTGCAGTATTTCCTTTAAAATCTGGGATTTGCCGTCTTTCAAAAATCCCTACCAAACCATTTTCAATTTTCAAAAGCCTTTTTGATCATTCAAACAAATCAAATTCAATACTATAAATTTATTTTCTCTTTCAATAAATCAAACAACCTAAGTCCAGTATTCAAAACATTTACAAATCTGAAATCTAACTAGTTCCAATATCAAAATCTTTTTCAACTCTCTATTCATTACTAATAAATCAAATTTTTAATACAAAGACAATTTTCTCAATATGAGTAAATATGTAAATCAAATCTTTTTTAATATAGAGTCATTTCTCAAAATAAGCTTGTAAATCAGGTTTCCAAAATAAAATCACTTTTTCGTATATTTTTACAAGAATTTGGCAGAACATCTCCTTAAAATAGACTTCACCACTCTCACGGGCTCCCTTTCTTTCATCATTTCTTAACTTATCTCAATCCATACACTATTCTCAATTCATACATCATTTTATCAAAATATACGCATAATTTATTCACGGCTACAGTTTTAACAATTCTCATCAGAACCAATTATAAATCAGAATCTTTAGCATTTTCAAACATTCAGAAATTCAAATACATATTTATCAAATTTAAATTATTTTTACAGTCACAAATCTAACACAAATTCGTCGTTCAATCAGTCTAGACAGTCATAAATTATTTGCAATTGTTCATTAAGCTTTTGAGCATTTATGAATTAAAAACTTATAATTTTAAAACCGAACTCCTACTTCCGTATAAAATCAAAGTCAACAAAGATTTTAAAGATGTTTTCTGACCGAGCTGCTGAAAAACGTTAAAAATCGTTTGTGTCTTTTAGGACTCAAGTTGACCTAATTTAAAAGGAAGGAAAATTACGTCATCGTCAACTTTTATCGAACAAAAATAATACTAACACATAAAAAAAAAATATGAACACTTTTATTAAATTAAATTTTTTATTAAAATTACGAAACGCAATAAATCGAAATCGAAACCTCGGAGATTCCATGGTTCTCTCTCACCCTCGGTCACTCTTGCTTTTTTTCCTTTCAATTTTGGTTCGGTTCCAAGAAAGGAAAATGAAGATTAGATGGTAATGATAAGTATGATAGAAAATAATTAGGTGTCATGATTATTAATGAAGGGAACATTTGTAACTATTAGATGTGTGTATATATGTATAGCAAGCAACGTTAACACTTTTTTTTCACTTTGGTTTTGTATGATTCGGTAGTGATAACGATGAATGATTAGTAAGCTTATATATTTAATAAGTAAATGTTATATATA
>NC_029779.3:32061841-32144418 GCF_000817695.3 Arachis duranensis
AATTATATTTAAAAAAATAATTTTTTTAAATAAAATAAATCATAATTAATTTATTATTTAATTTTTAAAAATTTAGAATATTATAATATGCAAAAAATCATCCTTATTTAAATCATATTTAACATTCTTAGTTAAATCAGTAAAATGTCTTTTTTTTTCTCTTATAATTTTTTATGATAGCCTCACAAGTTATGAGCCACATAAATGATTTAACTCGTTCGAACCATCACTAATTCCTAACAAAGAAAAAGATTCGTAAGGATTAGTAGCACGTCACAGATGAACTGATAAGCTGAGTTGAGGTTGAACGACCCATCAAAGAATCTCATCCAAACTATGTGGTCATTGCCTTTCCACAAAAAGAATGGAACATGAAGATTATGTTATCGACAATGTTCTCTAATAGCCACTACTCTCTCAATTTCACCTCGTTTCGAGCTCCTAAAACAGAAAGAAAATCCATTAGAAGTGCCCCTAAGTTTGGTTGGTAATCACTTGAATAGACTAACGAGATAGGGTGCTAATCTTCGGTACCCAATTATGCTCTCAGAACTTGATGTGGCTGCCATTACCAATGCACCAAACAGTGTTCTTCTTGACCTCCTCTCATGTGGAGTAAATGCCCTTCGAAAGATTGGAGTTAGAATTTCTCCTAATAATCTCTTGTAAGATATCATTTTTACATTTGTACTTAGCCCATGAAGAAATCATAGTCTAGATATGATTTTAGTGAGAAAAATAAAATTAAGGGTGAAAAAAAAGACTAAGAGAAAGAGAATTTGTCATATGAACAAATATGAAACCTAAAATTGAAATAAAACAACTGAGTACACTAAAGTACCTATAGTTGTTATTCACTATTTATAGTTATTAGAAAATTAACCTTACTAAAATGTAACTCAATATGGTAAATAAATTAACTATGGTTATGAGGTAATTAATATTGCTAGCTTTGACCTCTAACCAAAATAGACTTTCCTATCATTCTAGCTAAAGTTACAAAAAGGAATACTATCAAAAAATTATTCAACCATAATTAGTTACAGCTTTTTTTGTGAGCCATCAGATGCCAGTTTAATATCATCTCCAATATCCTCCATCAAGTTGAAATTGATTAAATTAGTTGCAAGTTCAGGAATATTACTATCATTCTCCCTTAAATCCAGACTTGTTGAAACTTCTAACCTCTTACCATCCACATAATATCCTCTCTCAAGTGGAGTGTGTAAGTCAAGCATGCCCAACTTGATAAATAAAGATTCAAACACATCTGGTGATAACGCTTTAGTAAGTAAATCAGTCATTTGATGAGCTGATTTAATAGGTGACAATTTCAGCAGCCCTGTTTGAGATTTTCTTTTGAATAATCTGACAATCTACTTTAATGTGCTTGGTTATTTTTTGAAAATTTAAATTAGCTGCAACGTACACCGTGGATAAATTGTCATAGTAGAGATTGATCTACTGAGGATGAGATACATGACAGTCATTAAGTAGATAAAGAAGCAATTGACCTTCTCGAGTTGCTTGTACCATGACAGAATATTTAGCTTCTAAGTAAGAAAATGCCACAGTTATTAATCAACGAGTATCGGAACAAGTTGCCCAATCCAAGTCATATAACCGGTCAATTTGAAATCATTATTTGAAGAGAAGATAAAACCCTTAGAAGGAAATTTCTTGATGTATCGAAAAACATGTAGTACTGCCTTGTAATGGTTATCAGTTGCACAATTCAAAAATTGGTTGAGCTTTCCAACTGTAAAAGTAATATCCGAACGAGTATTGGTGAGATATAAGAGTCGTCTAGGTAATCTTCTTTTATTGTAATGGATCCGATAATCTTATTCCACTCTCTTTAGAAAATTTTTCATCATACAACATAGGAACCAAAGCAAGTTTAGCTTCCAACATACGATATTCCTCAAACAAATCAAGAGTGTACTTACGTTGATACAAAGCAATCCCTTCGAAACTACAAGCAACTTCTATTCCAAGATAAAAGTTCAATCAGCCTAAGTCCTTAATACTAAATTCAGCATCAAGAGCCCTTTTAATAGCTTCAATTTCAAATAGATTATCTCCAGATAAAACAAGATCATGAACATAAATAATAATAATAGCCAAGCCAAGATTAGTGTGCTTGGTGAACAAAGAGTGATCATGAGGAGACTTGATAAAACCATGTTGCTGAAAAAAATCACTTAATCTTAAATTTCATTGATGGCTTGCCTGTTTCAAGTCATATAAAGAATGATTCAACTTACAAACAGTACCATTTAAAACATCGAGACCTTGGAAATTTCATATAAACCGATTCTTGCAACTCACCATGCAAGAATGCTGTACTAATGTCTAGTTGGTGAAGTTTTCAGCCACGGATAGCAGCAAGAGTAAAAATAAGTCGTAAAGTGGTGATTTTCACAATCAAACTGAATGTATCGAAATAATCATAGCCAATTTATTGACGAAAATCTTGAGTCACAAGATGTGCTTTGTGGCATTCAATACTAACCTTTGAATGAAATTTCACCTTAAAAACTCACTTGCATCAAATGAGGCGCTTTCAAAGAGACAAAGAAGTGATAGACCAAGTCTTATTCTTCTCAAGAGCGAGCAATTTTGCACTAGTTGTATTTATCCAGCATTCGTGCCTCACAACTTGTTTATAAGTCTTCGGTTCAAATGTGTGATTATTATTAGGAAAAAGGTTCTATGGATAGGGGACAACTTCCTATAATCCATCATATGAGATAGACCGTACCGCTTAGGACATGATTGATTTAATAGAGCTTTCTGTTCTAAGTAACATATAATGATAATCTTAAAGATAATCTTAATGATGCATGTCATCATTTGAATGAAAATTTGATAATGTACTATTTGGTGGGCTAGTAGAAACTACATGTGAATTAGTAGTGAGATAGGGTCTTTAGGCTCATGGAAAGAATCAGTATTTACATGAGATGGATGAAATGAATTTAAATAATCATAAGTAAAAGGATCAAACCCATTAAAATTAGAACAAGCAATAAATGGTATACATCACACTTAAACTCTTTTTTCTTTTTTTTTTTCCCTTTTTTCGGTATATATCACACTTGAACTCTAGTTTACTGCAATTCATTGGTATGCTTTTTGGGCCATACTACAGATTACTACTGTAAATAGAAGGGCAGGTACTGACAATAAAATGGGCCAAGGAGTTCTTATGTGACGATACCATGTTATGCTTTGCTCTATTTGGGCCTAGATGTAGGCCTACTTCGTTTATTTCGAAATCCTTTTCTCTAAAAAGAAAGATTGAATAAAAAAACCTAGGAGGATCTAAGACACTCTCCGAAGGTTCTGGGCCTTTGCTTCAATTGGCTTTCATGAGTCCTTTTCAATACCAAAAACAAATGAGTCATTTTCATTTCTTATTTTTCGGTATCTCATTTTCATTTCTTATGGATAATAAATATTCTAGAGATATTTTTTAAAAGTTGAAAAAAGACATTTGTGAATATTACTTATGATAATTTTTTTGTCTTTTTTATTTTATTTTTTATGACTAAAAAAAAAAAAAAATCCTTAGAACAACAAAGTATGTGGTGTACACAATGGTTGCACTTTTTTCTCAATTCATTTGATCATTCACACTTACATAATAACATAAGGCCAATATCTAAATTTTTAAGCATTGAATGCGTGTAGCCGGTAATTAAGTGCTAATAATTGCACATCACATTCACACTCAACAAAATGAATTTGTTAGTATGGTACTGTATGGACAGAAACAAACACATGAAACAGGTGGTGATCAATAGTATCAGAGGATGCAAACGCAATCAATTTCTCTTGACTATTAGTGCCTCTTGGTTTTTGCCTGTTTTGTAAAGAAGAAATGAAGCAAGAACCATCACACACGTAGCACATGTATGTGGGATCACATTACATATAAAAGTATAGAACTAAAAAACTAACCATATCTTCTCGTGGCTAATTTTTTTTATATTAATTAAATATGAGTGTAATACGTTGTTGTTGAAAGTTTGGATATTTTTATTTGATATAAAGTTATTTTTTTTAATTGATAATAAAATCAGACGGTCCCAGGTGGTCCGATTTGTTTTGAAAAAAAAAATAAGGGTACAAATTGAATTGAAATTTTTTTATTTTTAAAAATAAAAATCAAAGAGTCTAATTTTAATATTAATTTTTTTAATTTTTAAAAACATAAAATCGTAAAATTTGATCTGTGATTCTTAAAAAAAAAAAAAGAAGTTAAACAACATAAATTAATAAATCTGATTTTTAGATATCACTGTACAACTAAACAAAAAATTAGAGACATCAATTTTTTTTAATCCCATATACAATTAAAAAATACATTTTTAGCTCATCTTTATGTTCACGCTACCATACCACTCGTGTCTTATAGAAATAGTGAAATACCAATTACATAAACAATGTTTTCTATTCTCCTCTCACATTCTCTTTCATATCATTGAACTATATTTTATACAAGTTAGACTTGTGGTTGTAGCTCAAATACAATTATTATTATTGTTATATCATAATTTTTTATTGACGCATTAATAGTTGAAATGAAGTGTATGGCAGCAGCTCTTTCGTTAATTCAAGCTTTTTGTAGAAATTATTAATTAATTAAGAAGTATATTTTTTTAATTAATTAAAACATGGTCGGTTGATCTCATTCTTATCTTCCACTCCAAATCTAACACAAAACAAAATTTTTGGGGAACAATGGTTTATTTTCCTCTTTTAAGTGTACCTATTTTTAGAGTATATACTATTTTTTTTTTAATTTAATGATTATATTTGGATTCTATTATAAAATATTAGATTAATTTAATTTATTTTGACTGAAATTTTATAAAGAGATTAATTATATAGATGCAATTATTTTAAAGTGAATATTTACATAAAAATTATTGAATATTTTAAAATATGTAATTATACTATTTAATATAATATGTTAATGTATCTTAATTATTATCATTAAATAAACAAATATCTATCATCATCGACAAAGACATTTGATGTGAGTAGAGAGAGGCACTTTGTTTTAAATGAATGTGTATTCAATTTTATGAGAAGTTGATAATTTATAGTTATTAAATATAAAATTAGTTAAATTATTTAATAATTTTTAATTATTAATTTTGTGTAGAGTTAACTGTATTTATTTAAGTTTTGGTAAAAATTTAGATGCAGTTAAATGAAAATTTAGTTAAATTAATCAAATTATTTAATGATTCTCAAAATCTCATTTATCATGTGAAAAAATTTTTCAAAAATTCTATAAAATCTAAAAAATCTTAAAAAAATTTAAAAAATTCTTTAAAAAATTTTAGACAATCCTAAAAGTTCCTACAAAAATCTAAAAAAACCTAAAAAAATCTCAAAAAAATCAACTACACTTGAGTTTCTTCTTTAATTTTTACTTTTGCAAAATAAAAACGAAACTTCGTTTTTGCACAGAAGCCAAGTAACATCGCTTATTTCCATTTCACTCCACAGCTTCTTGTATCTTCCACTCAAACTCTTTTTTTCTCTCTGCAAATTCTTCCTCCGCCTCAAGCTTCCAATCATGGCGTCTGCATCATCCGGTCGCGGCTCCAAGGGCTTCGATTTCGCTTCCGACGACATCCTCTGCTCCTACGAAGACTTTCCTAACCAGGACTCTTCTAACGGCACTCACGATGACCCCGCCAAGGTACCCATTACTTCTTCGCAGTTGACTTCTTGTTTTTCACACTCTTTGGGAAATTTCCCCAAATGGGTCTCGTCTTCCGAATTAAAATTTTCTTAGGGTTTTAGAAAAATATCATTTTTAGCCACGTGGATTATTCTGATCACGGGTGAACAAACTATATGTTTCCTAAAATTGATGTCGTAGGCTTGAACGATTATTAGACTTAAGCACTTATATTCTTATTTGTGTGTTTAAGTGTTACAGCATTACATGAAAGCTTTCTTTTCTTCCCCCCAATAATAAATAATTTTCTTAGTTTTGGGTTTTTATCTTTTTAGAATGGATTAACTCTGACAGGTGCAAGGAAATTATGATTAAGTTCTATTTTGTAGTGTGTTAATGATCGAAAGGTGTTATTTTTGTTAAATAGTTTTCATAGTCAATTAGCTTGCTGGGTGGGTTGCATGATCTGGTTACACTGCAAATAAAAGAAATATATCTATTTGTTGGGATGAGAATAAAGATAAGAATTTGTACTATTGCATTTGGAGTGCGAGTTTGAAGGTGCTGGAATTTCCTTGATGAAGTTTAGGGTTTAGGAAGATCTACGCGTAATCAGTCTCGCTGTAGATATGATATATGATAGGGCTCAATAACGTAACGTTGTTTGATCCATGTAGCCGATCTCATTTAGTGGGATGAGGCTTTGTTGTTTTTGTATACATATGATGAAGTTTCTCTCTAACTTTATATGTGCATTGATGCAAGAGTAACGAGGCAAGTTTGGTGATAGTTAGAAGGATGGAAGAGGAAATGTGTCCAAATGTGAATAGGGAAGCCTGGTTCTGTAGAGTTGGTTAGTTACCAATTGATATATGGGCCTAGGGAAGGGTTGCATTTGTGGGACGAAAACATGGTGGATCAATAGTGAATGTGTTTTCACATTATTTATGTTGCTTTTGTGTTATACCAGTAATCAACATTCTTTTGTGGTTGAACCTATGGGATATTGCTCAGCCGGAAACCAACCTTACACACCATGTTTAAGTGGTTATTAAGGTTTCTAACTTTCCAGAGATGTCAAACTGTTGTATTTGCTTTATTCTCTCTTCTCGAGCTTAATATTTTTGGGGCATGGTTATATTCTAGCAATTTGTTGATCAGGTGTACTTTATAATCCTATCAAGTTGTTCTGACCCTCGCATTGATGAAATATACTTTCTGCAGGATTTTCACAAATCAAGGATGGCAAGGACATCAATATTTCCTGATACTGCTTATAATTCGCCTGAAGATTCTATAAGCCAAGATGTGATTGCAGCTGTTGAGAAGAGCATGAAAAAAAATGCTGACAACCTTATGCGGTTTCTTGAAGGAATTAGTTCAAGGCTATCACAGTTGGAATTATATTGTTACAATATTGACAAATCAATTGGAGAAATGCGATCTGATTTAAACACTGACCACGGGGAGGCAGAGTTAAAGCTCAATTCTCTTGAGAAACACATTCAGGAAGTAAGTTTCACCTTTAATGGATAGGACCTGTTGGTTAAAATTCAAGCTACTTTTCATTTCCTGCTTTGGCTTTAAACACAAATTCTTTCTGATTGACAAATGGCTGGTAGATATCCACTTTAATCTGTTGACCTAATCATCATCTTGATTTGCAAATTTTTCCAAGATGCATACTTCAGTTGCAAACAAAAATTGGATTCATTTTTGTTGCCAAATTAATTATGATTATTGCAAGAATAATATTATTCCTTGCTACTCTTCCAACCAATGTAATTTAGCAGTGTGTCCTTTATTTACTTGCTGCATGCAGTTTTTTCTATTTGCCTTTAGGGTGGTCAAATATACTTTGACGAGGAGACATCAATTTGGCTTGTGCTAATTTATCTTATGTTGCTTGTGCAGGTACACAGATCTGTACAGATTTTGAGAGACAAGCAAGAGCTAGCTGATACTCAGAAGGAGTTAGCCAAGCTTCAGTTAGTTCAGAAAGAATCATCCTCCACAAGCCATTCACATTCCAACGAGGAGAGGTCTTCACCTTCTGCCACTGATCCAAAAAGAACTGATAAGGCATCTGACGCACATAACCAGCAGTTAGCTCTTGCCCTGCTTCATCAAGTTGCCCCACAGCAACAGCCTGTGGCACCTTCCCCAGCCCCAGCTCCAGTTCCAGCTCCAGCTCCAGCTCCAGCTCCAGCTCCAGCTCCGGCCCCAAATGTAGCACCAGCCACTCAACAATCATCTTATTACATGCCACCCACTCCTTTGCACAATCCGCCATCTGTGGCCCAAGTTCCCCAGAATCAATATTTGCCCTCTGATCAGCAGTATAGAACTCCGCAACCAACATCATCACAAGCAACGCAATCTCTGTCTATGCAACAATATTCTCAGTATCAGCAACCACAACTGCCACAGCCGCAGCAGCAGTGGCCTCAGCAGGTGCAACCTCCGCAACCACCTCCAATGCAGTCACAGATGAGACCCCCTTCAACCAATATTTACGCTCCTTACCTGCCAAACCATGCTACAAATCCCTCTCCCTCGGAAACACTACCAAACAGCATGCCAATGCAAATGCCATATTCCAGAATTCCACCTGCAGCTTCCGGCCATAGCGATGCCATGCCGTATGGATACAGCGGATCTGGTAGAACAGGTCCGCAGCAACCACTTCCGCCGCAAATCAAGAGCTCTTTTCCAGGACAACCAGGTGATCCATATGGAACAAGTGCTACTCATGCCGCGCCCCCTCCTACTAGTGCATACATGATCTATGATAGTGAGGGAGGAAGAACACATCCTCCCCCACAACCACCTCATTTTGCTCAAGCTGGATACCCTCCATCGAGTGCTTCGCTTCAGAACCCTGCACCACATAACCTCATGGTCCGGAATCCTAGCCAGACACAGTATATTCGTGGCCATCCCTACAGCGACTTGATCGAGAAGTTGGTGAACATGGGATTTAGAGGTGATCATGTGGCAGGGGTGATCCAGAGGATGGAGGAAAGTGGGCAGCCTGTAGATTTTAACTCGGTACTTGACCGGTTGAATGTGCATAGTTCTGTTGGCCCCCAGAGGGCATGGTCAGGGTAAAGAACTTTGTATACCATGTCTTGTTTCATCAATGCAACGATGATGTCAAAGTTGACCCTTACCTCCTCCAAACATGGCATGCCCTATACAATCATGTCGTGTTTTATTATGCATGAATAAACCTTTAATGCACTATTATATTATGCACGGTGTTATTGCATATATTTTGTTCAGATATGAGAAATTTGTTGTATAAGATAAAATTTCAATTTAGTGAAGGGAAGTACATGTTGACATCTATGCAAAATAGTTTGACATGAGAAAATAGAGCGATGGATAGACAAATCCTAAATTCTAATGTACTTGTGTATATCATCGTTTAACTTCTTCCACTTTTATAATACAAAACCATGTAACTCTAACCCTGTCAACTGTTGACTGTCTTGGGTAATCATAAGAACTCGGTTATAATTTGGTAAATAGAAATGTCTTTTTATGCTGTCATGTTGTTTGTACTTTTTTCTCATTAGTAGTAAGGTGTTGAATTAATTTGAATTGAATTACATGAACATAAAAAGTTAGCCTTTAATGAATTACATATTTAGTGTCGAAGAAAAATTTTGATTATATTATTATAAAAATGTTTGATTATTTTACTATTACAAATTCGAATGTTATTTTATAAAAAATAAATTAATTATTCTATTTGTTAATTATTTTGTTAAAAAAATATAAGAAATAACATGTATAAATATATATAAATATGAAGCGGTTAATTCTTTGTATTTATAAAATAATTTTAAATTACATTCATGTTATTATACACTATTTTTTATATGGGAAGTATGTGTGAATTTAATGTATGAAATAAAAATGACTATAACTACTATATATCTTAATGTTAAATATTTTTTAATATTTATTCTACATTTCTTATTCTATTATCATATAACAGAGTGTAGATTCTACTTAAAAAACATGCAAGGGTAACGAAACCAAAAGAACGGATAAGAAAACATAACCCGAAAAATAATAATAATAATAACGAAGTAACGAACTCGCGCCCTTTCTTCTTATTTCCTTGTCTTAACTAACAGTTCCTGTGTGACCGTTATACATCCGTAACAACAACACAAACAGAAAACAACGTAACAAGACCAAAGCATGCAAGATCTAAGATGCAAAAACTGTAACTAACAAGAAAATCAACGTAGCGCTCTCTCTCTCTCTCTCTGAATTCAGATCCCATTCTTGATTCTCAATAATGCTTAATTAGCATGCTGTCATAGTAACATGACTCAAAGCTACGAAACCTACAACATCATCCCCATCCCCAACAGCAACAACAGCCACCCCGACCAACACCCTTCCCTCCGATACCCGGAGGTCATCGCCGCAAGCTCAGCCCTACGCTCCATTGGCGACCTTCGCCTCCCTCCCCGATGGCACCCCGACATGGACCTCCTCGACTGGCTCTCCCTCTTCTTCGGCTTCCAAAACGACAACGTCCGCAACCAGCGCGAGCACCTCCTCCTCCAACTCGCCAACGCTCAGATGCGCTTCTCCCCTGCCCCCGACACAGTCCACCACCTCCACCCCTCCGTCCTCCGCTCCTTCCGCAAAAAGCTCCTCAAAAACTACAAAACCTGGTGCTCCTTCCACGGCAAAAAACACCATCTCAAGCTCATCAACAACCACAAAAAGAAAACCGATAACGACCTCCGCCTCGAGCTCCTCTATGTCTCCCTCTACCTCCTCATTTGGGGCGAAGCAGCCAATCTCCGCTTCATCCCTGAATGCATCTGCTTCATTTTCCACCACATGGTCAAGGACCTCAACAGGTTCATACCAATCAAATCAATCTTTGTTTGTTTGTTACTAAAGTTAGTTAGTTACTTATATCTCTCTTCATGACAGGATTCTGGAGGATCACGATGGTAAATTGCCGCCTCATTGTGATTGGATGAACTATGATGATGTGAACGAGATCTTCTGGAACAAGAGCTGTTTCCAGAAGCTCAAGTGGCCTATTGATGTTGGAACAAGCCGGTTCTTCTTGTACCGCACTGGGAAGACAGGTTTCGTGGAGAGAAGATCGTTTTGGAACCTTTTCAGAAGCTTTGATAGGCTTTGGGTGATGCTGATTCTGTTCCTGCAAGCTTCTATCATCGTTTCTTGGCCAGGGTACAAATATCCTTGGAAAGCTTTGAAGCGTCGCAGGGTGCAGGTTCGGATCTTGACCGTGTTCATCACCTGGAGTGGTTTGAGGCTTCTGCAGGCCCTGCTTGATTTTATGATGCAGGGGAAGGTTATTTCCAAGGACACCAAGAGACTTGGACTGAGGATGTTCCTGAAATTCTTCGTTGCCACGGCATGGATCCTCGTGTTTTTCAGGTTTTACAATTTGATTTGGAATGAGTGGGACAAAGAAGAAAGGAAGTGGTCTAAAAAGACAAATAAGGTGGTGATGGATTTCTACATGGTTGCTTTTGTTTTCTTGCTTCCTGAGATTTTGGGTTTCTTATTCCTCCTTTTTCCTTGGGTTTCAAACTTCTTTGAGAAGCGTGATTGGAGCATTCTTCGCTTACTCTCGTGGTGGTTTCACCGCACTATTTATGTCGGCCGCGGTTTGAGAGAAGGACTAATTGATAACATTAGGTATACATTGTTCTGGATCTTGGTTCTGACCACCAAGTTTACTTTCAGTTACTTCCTGCAGATTAAGCCCATGATTCCTCTCACAAAGAAGATATTGAAACTTCATGTGGACATTGAGTGGCATGATTTTTTTGATCATGGGAAAACGGACGACAAATTTGCTCTTGGTCTTCTATGGCTTCCTGTTATTTTGATTTATCTAATGGATATTCAGATATGGTATTCGATATATTCGTCTTTTGTTGGTGCTGCTGTGGGTTTGTTTGCGCATTTGGGTGAGATTAGAAGCATGCAGCAGGTGAAGTTAAGGTTTCAATTCTTTGCTAGCGCTGCTCTTTTTAATCTCATGCCAGAAGAGCAGTCCCTGAATGAAAGGGGAACTTTTATGAGCAAAATTAAGGATGCTATGAGAAGGATGAAGCTCAGGTATGGGTTTGGGCAACCATATAGGAAGCTTGAGTCTAACCATACTGAGGCCAACAAGTTTGCTTTGATATGGAACGAGATAATCTTATCCTTTAGGGAGGAGGATATCATCTCCGACCGAGAGGTCGAGCTTCTGGAGCTGCCAAAGAACTTATGGAATGTCAGAGTGATTCGCTGGCCGTGTGTTCTACTCAGCAACGAGTTACTATTGGCATTAAGTCAGGCCAAAGAACTGGCTAATTCTTCTGATAAGAGGCTTTGGAGGAAGATATGCAAGGATGAGTTTAGAAGATGTGCTGTCCTTGAGTCTTATGATTGCATAAAACACTTGCTTCTTGAGATTGTTATCAAGCCTGGTACTGAGGAGCATTCCATTTTAGAGTCTTTGTTTCAGCACATTGAAAAGTCCATTGAAATTGGGAAATTCACCAAATCATTCAAGACTACAGCACTTCCCCAGCTTCACAGCAAGTTGATCAAACTTATTGAGGTATTGAGCAAGAGGACACTGAAAGATTCTACTCAAATGGTGAATATCCTCCAGGCCCTCTATGAGATCACGATTCGAGAGTTTTTAAAGGAGAAAAGGACTGCTGAGAAGCTAATCAGTGATGGTTTGGCTCCAAAGCATCAATCTTCTGCTAATCTTCTTTTTGAGAATGCTGTTCGGCTGCCTGAAACTACTAATGAGAACTTTTATCGGCAGCTTCGACGCTTGCACACCATTCTTACCTCCAGGGATTCAATGCAAAAAGTCCCAGTTAACATAATGGCTAAAACAAGGTTGGCTTTCTTTACTAACTCACTTTTTATGAACATGCCCCATGCTCCCCAAGTTGAGAAAATGAAGGCTTTCAGTGTTCTAACACCTTACTATAGTGAAGAAGTATTGTACAGCAAAGAGCAACTCAGAATTGAGAATGAAGATGGGATTTCAATCTTGTACTATTTGCAGACCATTTTTGATGATGAGTGGAAGAATTTCATAGAAAGGATGCGACGCGAGGGTATGGAGAATGATGATGATATATGGACAGAGAAGCTTATGGAATTGAGGCTATGGGCTTCATACAGAGGCCAGACACTGTCCCGAACAGTTAGAGGAATGATGTACTACTACAAGGCCCTCAAGCTTTTGGCTTTTCTTGATTCTGCACCAGACATAAATGTTTGGGATGGATCACTCAACCTTTCTTCAATGGTGAAAGAAAATAAAGATGGTTCAGACCGAGTAAGGTCACCTTTTTCTCATTGTTTAAGTAATGCATACACTTCAGAAGATTTGCCATTCAAAGGCCATGACTATGGAACTGCTTCGATGAAATTCACATATGTGGTTGCTTGCCAGATATATGGAGCACAGAAGGCAAAAAAGGACCCTCGTGCTGATGAAATATTAGCCTTAATGAAGAACAATGAAGCGCTTCGAGTCGCTTATGTTGATGAGGTTTCGACTAGCAGAGATGAGAAGGATTATTATTCTGTTCTTGTCAAGTATGATCAGGAATGGGAGAGGGAGGTGGAAATTTACCGTGTGAAGTTGCCAGGTCCATTGAAACTAGGAGAAGGAAAGCCTGAGAATCAAAACCATGCAGTGATCTTCACCCGAGGTGATGCTGTTCAGACTATTGATATGAACCAGGACAACTACTTTGAGGAGGCACTTAAAATAAGGAATCTCTTGGAAGAGTTCAACTGTTACTATGGTATTCGGAAACCAAACATTTTGGGAGTGAGGGAACACATTTTCACTGGTTCTGTTTCCTCTCTTGCTTGGTTCATGTCGGCTCAGGAAACGAGTTTCGTCACCTTGGGACAGAGAGTCTTGGCAAATCCTTTGAAAATCAGAATGCATTATGGCCATCCTGATGTGTTTGACAGGTTTTGGTTCTTGACTCGAGGTGGCTTGAGCAAAGCTTCTAGAGTGATCAACATAAGCGAGGACATTTTTGCAGGCTTCAATTGCACTCTTCGTGGAGGTAATGTCACACACCATGAGTACATTCAAGTGGGGAAGGGAAGGGATGTTGGATTGAATCAAATATCATTGTTTGAAGCAAAGGTTGCAAGTGGAAATGGTGAGCAAGTTCTGAGCAGAGACGTGTATAGATTGGGACATAGGCTTGATTTTTTCAGGATGCTTTCTTTCTACTACACTACAGTTGGATTCTTTTTCAACACAATGATGGTTGTTCTTACTGTTTATGCATTTTTATGGGGTAGGCTATTTCTTGCTCTTAGTGGCTTTGAAGCTGCTATGCAGAAAAAATCTACCAACAACAAAGCATTTGGTGCCATATTGAATCAGCAGTTCATTATTCAACTTGGACTTTTCACTGCACTTCCAATGATTGTGGAGAATTCCCTTGAGCATGGTTTCCTTCAATCTATGTGGGATTTCCTCACAATGCAGCTCCAGCTTTCATCAGTTTTCTTCACATTCTCCATGGGAACCCGCTGCCATTTCTTTGGCCGGACTATACTGCATGGTGGGGCGAAATACCGAGCTACCGGCCGTGGTTTTGTTGTGGAGCACAAGAGCTTTGCAGAAAACTATAGACTCTATGCTCGCAGCCATTTTGTGAAAGCAATTGAGTTAGGTTTAATACTCATAATTTACGTGCAACATAGTCCTGTCGCGCGTAACACAGTAGTTTATGTGATTATGACCATATCAAGTTGGTTCTTAGTTTCATCATGGATTATTGCACCATTCTTGTTCAATCCTTCTGGCTTTGATTGGTTAAAAACTGTCAATGATTTTGATGACTTCATGGATTGGATTTGGTACAGGGGAAGGGTGTTTGCCAAAGCAGAAGAGAGCTGGGAAATATGGTGGTATGAAGAACAGGATCATCTAAAGGTAACAGGCTTTTGGGGCAAGGTTTTTGAGATAGTCTTAGACCTTAGGTTCTTCACCTTCCAATATGGAACAGTCTATAAGCTACGTATAACAGATGGAAGCACCAGCATTTCAGTTTACTTGCTTTCTTGGATTTGTGTTGCTGTCATATTTGGAATTTATGTGGTGTTATCATTTGCCAGGAACAAATATGAAGCAAAAAACCATATATACTTTCGGTTTGTCCAATCTGTTATTATAACTCTTACCATAATTGTCATAGTGGGTTTGCTAAACTTCACTAAGTTTAGATTTGGAGACATTTTTACAAGCCTACTGGCCTTCATTCCTACAGGCTGGGGCATTATCTTGATCGCCCAAGTATTCCGGCCGCAATTGCGCCGGACTAGAATTTGGAAGGGTATTGTTTCCTTGGCTCGCTTATATGATATCTTATTTGGAGTCATTGTAATGGCTCCTGTGGCATTATTCTCATGGTTGCCTGGCTGTCAGTCTATGCAAACCAGAATTCTCTTCAATGAAGCATTCAGTCGTGGCCTCCAGATATTCCAGATTGTTACAGGGAAAAGAACTCAGACTTGATTGTCATTCAAGGTAATTTTCATGCAGTTCTAGAGGGCTTTTTTGTATACTTGTTCTTGATTGTAAATGTTAATCTTTTACTTACAAACATATTTACCAAGAGAGGCATAAACCATTGTTTTTCCTGGTGTGGAATGAAGGCTAGACAAATACTTCTACAATTCACATTTTTACAAGCTTTATTTATTTACTTTTTTCACTTTAATGGCTTGATAGGTAATAAATTATGATCATGCTGACAATATTTATTTCTAAGTTCATCTTGGTAGTACTTGTGTAAAATAAAGACATGATTAACTTTCTTTATAACTCTAGATTATTGAAGATGAAATAGATAAATAAAAATAGATAAGAATATGATGTTGTCTATCCAAAACACAGAGGAAAAAAAGATAAAAATTTAGAATGTATGATCCTGCATTGTGACGTTGACATATGAACTTGTTCTTAAAAATGTGACATGGATCTGAAATTTCAGGTGTGGAGATGCTTGAATTCTTGTCATCATCATGAGCAGCTCAGGGAATCAAGAAATGAAACTTGGCAATCTATGTTGTTTACCCATGTTCATTATTCCTGATTATAGTTCAATTTTAAGGACCTCTAACATGAACAACTGTTCAGTTGACTAATCTAGAAAAAACAGTTAAACAAGAAGAAAATATTGTGCTGGATGAAGGGTTTGACTCATGCATGTCCGAATTTGATTGCTGCCACTACTACACTGTTATCAATACTGTGATCCTCAAAAAGTTGCTTCTTGATTATTGTCAAAACCAAAGAGTTCAACATTCTAGTGTATTGAGCGTGAATTTGTTGATGTAGTGATGGTATAGTTTAATCTGATATAAATATGGACCATTGCAGTTTCCTTTAATTTGAAAAAGTATAAGTTACCATTTGGTGCTAAAATTAGGTACATAATAAAAAGATAAACCTAAGATGATACTGCAAATATTGAACTAATGTAAGAACCAGAAACAATTAGATGTTTTGCCTAAAATTTATCTAAATTGAAATATCATCTTGTTAATAATATCAATATAAATATAAAATACAATAAAAGATCCCATTAATACTTTCCGCGTTGGATAGCCAACGACTTCGAAGATGCCACTCCCCATAATATAATAGATTAGGTTAGATTAATAACAAACATTAGAGACACATAAAACACATGTCATTCTCCTTTTTTATATTTTTTAAATAAATTTTAAATATCATAAACAGCAACTAAAGCCGAAAAAATTAACGTGAGAGAGATGCATTGGTTCGTTGGGCTTAGTAACAGTGCATGCTTATCCTAACGAAAGTGAGAATGAACAATGAAGGATAAGATTTAAGAAACAATGGTAGTTGACAGATGCTACTTCTTGACTTTTTCTCTGTCCTGCTTCAATGTTCATGCGGGCACGTGGTACGCGAGGGTCCCTATTGTAATGATCATGACGGTACGAAAATTGAATCCACGAAATGACGCATTGAAAAAAAAAAAATAAAAGATAGAAACAAGAGAAAAGGTAGAAATTCGGATACATTTAATTTTATACGACATTGATATTAAAATTTGTTAAATAATTTAATAAATTTAGTTAAATTATTATTTAATAATTTTTAATTATCAACCTTATATTAAATTAACCGTACTTGAGACACCAAAAAAAATTAACCGTATTTGAAATTTTAGTACGAAAAAAAAAAAAACGTACAATTCGAATCATGAGGTCCAAGCTGAAGTGCTGAACAATAATGAACACTTGAACAAAGCCACGGGGCGGGGATCAGATCCAATCCATAATCAAAGAAGAAAGACTATAATATCCCTCGGTTACGAATCACGGGAGTGTACACGTCATCACCCTGACGGAACACCTCGAAAACGAAGAACTAACGCAACCGTCTTCTTCAAGTGTCGTTAATTCGTTGGGTCATCGTTGCCACTTAAGTTACGCGCCATTGTGATTCAGTACTACTATAACACTAGAGCTCTGACACTTATTACTACTCTCTCTCTCTCTCTCTCTCTCTCTCTTGACGGTTGGTTACTCGATCTGTGAGATGGAGCCGCTGCTGAGAGGCGAAGGGAGTGGTGGCCGGAGGGACCACGCGCGGGGGATATTCCGCCGCTCCGACGCCATCACCTACGGCTCCAACTATGAGAAAGCTGCTGCACTCGTCGATCTGGTTCGTTCCTTCATTTTCTTTTGGTTCTGTTTCACGGTTTTATGCTTTAATTCGCATTAGACATTGTAAGTTTGGATTATTGTTTGAGTTTAATGATAGGTAGATCTTAGCATCGATGGTTTTTGGTACTGTGCTTTACTATTCAAATAAACACATTATCAGATGTGTATTGAGCTACGGATTATTAGTCAACGATGAAATCCACTGTGCTTTATTTATTGTTGTTCGTTGATGTTCGACTGCCACCGAATAAAAATGCCAAAGTAATCTTAAGTGGTCCTGTACTTCTGTACGACGAAGTCAGCATCGTTGTTGTTATATTGTTCGCTTGTAAAGCAAGAGATGCAAAATGTGGATGCTTTCTTTAGGTTTATAAAAGAATAATCTTGTTAAGATGAATAGAAGAATAAAGAGGACAAGAGTTCCTCTATACAAGAACAAAAAACAACCTAAAGAGTTAAACTGTGAAGCATAGCATTAATTTTCTTTTTGTAAATAAAGGAAGAAAAAAAAAACTATTTTCTTGTTTATATGAGCTGATCTTCTTGCTCCTTCATTTAGCCAAGTACTGACGACGTTCAAAAGGAACCTCTCTTACCATTAAACTTGCTATTATATGTAATTTTAATTCCATTATTATTCTTATTGGATAATTCTGCACATTTTGGTAGCCATAATGAGGTATGTCTAGGAAAAGGTAGATAAAGCATTTTTGTTTTTCATAAAGGAAAACCAATTATTCTCGGGGTAAGAATGTTTTCTGTTGGAAATGGTTTATTAGATTATTTCACATATCATTTTATATTCCTCCCCCTTATATGCTTATGTATGTATGCATGTATTTCTTTCTTTCTGATCTGTTAATCTCGTCTTTTTGGTTGGAAATCCATAATGCAGGCTGAAGATGGTGTTGGACTCCCTGAGCAAATTCTTGATTCTTCAAGCTTTCAAAGTTCTTCAAGATATTATTTCATTTTCATTAAATGCAATATCATGTGGTCTCTTGCTTATTTTGCTTTGATAGTCCTAAATTTCTTGGAGGTAAGTAGAAGCTTGTTGAACTTTAGGTCCTTTTAATTGTGTGTGAGGCTTTTAGGCCAAAGACAAATGCAAATGAAACTAAAAGAAGTTCGTGTCTTGGTTTACTTGTTTACAGAGACCTCTGTGGTGTGAAAATTATACCAAACCATCTTGCAGCGATAGAGAGTATTTCTTTCTGGGACAGTTGCCATATCTAACTAATGCAGAATGTCTTATTTATGAGGTAAGTGCCGGTAATTCAGAGTCAGACACTATATTTATTGGGAAATTACTGAAGATCCTTTTTAGTTGTTTTAATGTTGAAAACAAACGGTAACTCTTTGATTATATAATTGTCATGTTCACTTTGTACTCTAGTTCTATCTTCACATGTATTGGAACTTACATGAAATAGCTTACATTTCCAGTCTATGTTAAATCTCATTTACTACTACCTAGCATTCATCTCTCAACTGTCTCTGGTATTTTCTTAACCTTTTTGTATAATACAGGGATTAACTGTTGTGGTGCTAATCATACATACTTTCTTCCCAATATCATATGAAGGGTCCCGTATATATTGGAGAAACGCAATTAATCTGTTGAAGGTATGCTTGTCAAGACTATTGAGTATAATTTATGACTTCACTTGTTTCTGGAAAGGCTATAAATGCAGCAGACTATAGTCAAGTGTTTATGTCATTGAGTGACGGGGTAATGTTAGAAATTGAAAAAAGAAGAAAGCACATCTCTCTGACTCATATTTTTAGAGGTGGAAGTAGAAAGAAGAGATGAGGAAAACTGAAAATAGAGAGAAAAATGACAGTTGGGAATTCAAAGTGAGCTGGAGTGTGGACAGGTGCTCAGTAATAGTGGTCTTTGGAGAAGACCCTGGTTTCTAATGTTAATTCTGCTATGATTAGAAGTATAAAGTATAAACCCTTCAAAACTCGTGAAGACCTTGTTGAGCTAGATCCTTACTTTTAATAGAGTTTAAATTTGATGCATTGTCAATGTGAAACTTATTTACATCAAAATCTGATGTTATATTGAAATTTCATTTAATGAATTAACATCTGCATGGGGTGCATGTGCTGGATAGATGGGATTGCTTGACATATAGGAGGACAGAATCATATCAATTTCGTTTTCCCTTGCTTTCTAAAGTCCATTATTACATGTTTTTTGTTCTTTTTTATTTTTTCGGGATATAATTACATATGTACTTTTGTCTGCTAATAAGTTGATTTACTGGTATTTCCAGGTCTTCTGTCTGTTAGTTCTCATTGCTGATATGCTGGTTTATGCTATTTACTTGTCTCCAGCGGCTTTTGATTTTCTACCTTTCAGAGTTGCTCCTTATATCAGGGTTATTCTTTTCATTCTGAATATTAGGTATTTATTGATCAATTTCTATTTTCACTTTTACCACAGAGTACTGTACCTTTTTGTAGCTCGTAAACCAGTGGTTGAATATTTTAGGAACATTTTTTACTGAAATTATTAAAAGAGATTTAAGCATAAATGGGCCGAGCACATGTAGCTGGTCCCACTACCATCCAGTGGGATAAGATTTTGTTGTTTTAGTTTTCTTACTTAACACTATCTAACTAATAATTATTTGTTGATGTTATTTTTCATAGTTCAGGGAATGACTTCAACAGCTACTTTATCCTGATTTTCTGATAGCCTAACACTGCATATTTATATATTCCAGGGAGTTACGTGAAACCATCACTATCTTGAGTGGCATGGTTGGCACATACTTGAATGTCTTGGTTGGTTCACTTACATACTGTTGCTCCCTGCAACTTGTTGCTTCTGTTTTCAACTTTTTAAAGTGTAGATATTTTTATATTCAACACTATTGGGTCCGATTTGAATGACAGATTTGGATTATTTCAATTCACTCCACATTTATTGACAACGTGTTACCTGATATTGTGTCTTGTCTAATTCTCGTGAATTTCAGGCTCTGGGGCTTCTGTTTCTTCTTTTTGCAAGTTGGGTGGCTTATGTGATGTTTGAGGATACGATACAAGGAAAAACAGTATTCACTTCTTATGGTGCTACATTGTATCAGATATTTGTTTTATTTACTACATCGAATAATCCAGATGTTTGGGTGCCTGCATACAAGTACGAGCTTTATAGTTTGAATCTCCCTGGGTAGATGATTTTATTCTTTCAATTTATATGATCATCAATCATCAGCAATATTTGTTGGTTTTGAAGGGCTTCACGTTGGTATTGCCTGTACTTCATTATATTTGTTCTTTTGGGGGTTTACTTCGTTACAAACTTGGTCCTTGCCGTTGTTTATGATAGTTTCAAGAGTGAGGTAAATTTTTCCATGCCATTTCCCCTCAATTTTTTTTACTCTTTAACCTATATAATCGTGAATAAATCAAAATTTTTTAACTCTAGAATAGATATTAAAACAAATAATAATTTGATAACAGTGCCTGAACATATGTATTTTTTCTTTTTGTTTTTATTTATAGCTTGTGAAACAAGTTTTCGAGATGGATCGTATGAGAAGAGCAATGTTGGAGAAAGCTTTTAATCTCTTAGATACTCATGTAAGTGTGGTTTTCAATGTTTTAGTTTATTGATCCACTGTCAAACATGTAAAAATACTTATCTAAAGTAAATACAAAAAGCATTAATTCTAAATCTGTTTGAGTTTCCATTTCCCAGAGTACTGGATATCTTAACAAAGATCAATGCATTAGGCTCTTTGAAGAGTTGAACAAATACAGGTAGAACCTTATTCTCTTATGTTCATTGTAGTTTCAAAATTATCTTATAGTTATTTGTTGCGTCATAATGATTTTAGAAAGGTGAAATGCTTTGGCATTTGTGAAATTTCATATAATTTTACACAAGAACAATGAATTATTTTATGCAAATCTTTTCCAGTTTTTCATGGTTTGCCTTTTTATAGTATCTGATCATTTCCTTCATAAACTTTGAAGGGTGAGTTTTCTATAAAGACATGCTTTTACTTGAAATATGTTTGTTTAGAAATTAAAACATATAAGTTGCTTATCCAAGCTTTCCATGATGGGGAGACAAATCTTCAACGATTCAATAAAGTGGAGTTAGGAACGTTGAATAGTTATGCTGGCTTCTATTCAGGTTAATCAAATAACAATTAGTACTAGTGGGCTATCTTTCCATTACATGCAAAAGGCTCCTGAACTATCATGGGTTAATTCTTTTATGAAAGTCTTCCCCCATTTGAGGCTAGATGAGTTCTTTAGTTTAGGGAAACAGGCTCCTATGCCTAAACGATGACATACTGTAACTAGCTGGAGCTTCAAATTATGGTGTCCCTGTAAACCAGATGTTTGTCTTGCACTTTTGCTTTCAGTGCTGCTGATAGTTCACCATTGCAACTTCTGTTTTAGTGAAATGGGATATCTTTCTTTATTTGTGACTGGTAAATTGCTATTGCATATCTTATGAAACTAGCACTATGAGTTGATCTTTCACTTTAGTCTCCTGACATCCTATCTTTGTATAATATTCTTTCCTACCACATTATGTGAATGATGGAGCTCCAATTTTGTGTATTGTTCAGGACTTTACCCAAGATCACCAAGGAAGAATTTGAGTTAATATTTGATGAGCTTGATGATAGTCGTGACGTAAAGGTAATATTTGTTAATATGTATTGTGATTATCTTACATGTACATGCTGAGGTTGCTCGTAATGTGTGCATATACAGATTGTTTGTGCCTTTAATTAATCCTTCATGTAACCTTTTTTTTTCTTGTTCAGCTCAATAAGGATGAATTTGCTGATATTTGCCATGCCATTGCTTTAAAATTCCAGAAGGAGGATTCTGTAAGTTCAATTACTCCAAATTTGAAACGTTGGGAAGTTTGTTTGAATTGAACTGAAATAAATCAGGTAAAGATTTGCAGCATCTCTAATTCTGTTTAATCTGTTGCAGATCTCTTACTTTGAGTATTTACCATTCTACAATTCACCCACCTCAAAGCAATTGAAAGAATTTGTGAAGAGACCCATCTTTGGATACCTAGTCTCTTTTCTTCTCGTACTCAATCTAGTTGCAGTTATTATTGAGACAACGGTATGGCGTTTTGAAGATATAGTTTCAAATATTATTTTCATACTAAAATATATATATATATTTTAATTCTTTTTAACTTCATCACTATTTGATGGGACCATAAGTGGGATATACTTGCATTTTTCAATATTTTGTGGTCTAAAGTGCCATTTATTGTAAAAATAATTAGGATATTGCTTATAAATTCATTACGTATTGCTTCGTTAAATCTACACCCAGTTCAAAGAGGTTAATTATTTTACACTTCCATGTACATCCTGATTTCAGTCCTACTTTTTCCAGCTTTGCTGTTTGACATATTTACTGGCAGCTATTGTAGACTTGGGCAAAAGGCAAATAAAGAATCTCATTATTTTTGCTCCATATTATTTACTTAGCGGGTTAAACAACCTTAGAAAATATTGTCTTGTGTATTTATCAAAATAGTGACACTCTTAATTGATATTAAAAATGGACAGTTACTAGATTCTTTTTATCAAGGCCTCGTATGATTAGATTTGGCATTTATGGTGTTGCTGTTTTTTTGTGTGGGTTAAAAGTTGTAACCATGTGTTGATATTTTCTTGTAATTAATTCACAATTGCAGCTTGATATACAAAATAATTCTGGTCAAAAGGTGTGGCAAGTGGTTGAGTTCATTTTTGGTATGGACATCGAAACTGTATATAGTCTGTGAAGTTTCTTTGTTTTAGTACTATAAAATTTGTTGTTTTATTTGGAGTCTGTAAGCTACTTTGCCGGTAACAGAAATAAGCAACTAAACTCTCTGGGTGGTTCCTCTGGTTTATTATTCTTATAGCTCTGTGTGTGCACTTCTTATTTAGTTACATTAAGAGTTCTATTTTAGGGTTGAGATATACAGCTAATTCAAAGTTTTCAGTGTGCTTTGATTGAAATGGAAGTGATTTAAGAGAGCATATCAATGAAATCAAGAACTTAAGACAGATGGGAGGAAAAATAATGATTTTGGTGTTGGATAGTTAAGAACTCCTTTCCTCTTAGTTTGCCATACCAAATAATTGTGCTTCTCGATAAAGAGTGATGGTTTCTTTAATGTAATACTACTATTGATTGAGAAAAAAGATACGCGCTAATTAATGTAATACTACTATTGATTTAGAAAAAAAGATCTGTGCTAAGTTAGGAAAGTAACGTAATACCTAGGGATGTAGCCAGCATGCACAAAATAATTGCAGCTAAAAAATTTAGTATCACTATCTCACAGCACATTAAAAAGAATTATGAAAATTAATGTACTCAACTACTTATGCGTTCTTCAATACTGCTGAATAATTGGTGGTTCATTATTTTGCTTCTCTGCTTTTTATTTCATTGTTAAGCACACAGTTATAATTTTAATAATAATTGGATGCTCACTTCTGATGGTTCCTTGATGTTTCACAGGGTGGATATATGTAATAGAAATGGCTCTGAAGGTTTATGCATATGGATTTGAGAACTATTGGCGGGATGGTCAAAATCGCTTTGATTTTGTTATCACTTGGATAATTGGTAACTACTTTTTACCTCCTGTATTTTCTATATTTTATTTTAAACAATATCTAGGTTAACAAATGCTTTAACATTCTATCACTAAATATTAATGATGATTGTAGGTCTATGTAATAATCTGTTTTGTGCTCATAATTCATTTGTATTACTCAATGCCCTATTGCCTGGAATTTTAATATTAAGCAGGACCACCTTTCAAGGCTGTATAATGTTGCTCTGATTAATGATTTACACTTTTTCAGTCATTGGAGAAACTATAACTTTTGCTTCGCCTGATGATCAGACTTTCTTCTCGAATGGAGAATGGTAAGAAATATGAACTCTCTTTTTCTGAATGTTAATGTATTCTATATTGCTGATTATTGGTTCATAAGACCAAATCACTGCAACAAGAAATTTCGCATATTGTTTCCTATAGCAGTTGTGCAGTTTAAAAGGAAGTATGAACTATTTTTATTATATTGTGTAGCATAATACTCGTCTAAGTTCTTGCATAGAAAATTTGTGCAAAACTGCAAATACATTTTGTTATCGATGGTTGGAGTCATGTAGACTTGAAGACTCAAACAATGCGAGTTCAAGGAAAAGAGTTTTGTGTAACACGTGTATCTTTTCTAATACATGGCATATCAGTGGTGAATCGCTTAAAGCAACTATTTTAAAGGCCCTCGTCGATAGGAGCTAAGTTGTGCTTTGATTTCTTCTGTTTGTTGCATGCTGCATCTAGTTTCCCTATTTCCAAAACAAGATGCAACAATATGAGAACTACAGTTTGTCAACATTAAAAAATATATATTGTGGTACCGGATTATATTATGTTCATTTATAGAATGAAGTTTGTGTAGTGTTGGCACTGTAACATCATTGAGGATGCAACCAAATATTTCCTCTGATGTCACTTATACAGGATCCGTTACCTTCTTCTGGCAAGAATGTTGAGGTTGATAAGGCTCCTAATGCATGTCAAGCAATTCCGAGGCTTTGTTGCAACTTTCTTAACGCTGTTGCCAAGTTTGACGCCATACTTTGGGATCATATTTTGTGTCTTATGTATTTATTGCTCGGTTGGTGTACAGGTGAATAAAATGGTTGTTTTCCTTGATTAGTTTCTGATTTCTATCCAAATTGATAAGTTGAACTGTGTATTCATACCCCCTTTCCTATAGCAACAATGCTATTCTCTTAATATTTTTTGCTAATTTCAATGCGGTAACGTTCCATTCCTCTTTGACTTTGCAGATTTTTGGTGGACTTGTTAATGCTGGAAACCCTAAATTGCTAGCATCAGATCTTGCTGATAATGAGTATCCTTTTTATCCCTAATAAATGTGTCCCTTAAGCCTGTAGTAGTTGCTTTGATCATGTGATAGCCAGACCTTTACCTTCAAAGGATCGCCACAAATTCCATCTCTATTATTTTCATCATGTTTTACTGGAAAAAAATTTTTTTTTCTAGAGAGCGGGGATGGTGTTTGGTTTAACAACCAAACAGAAATTTTAATACTGCCTTATTTGTTTCTTTGGAAATGGAATTATTTCTGTGGTAAAGGTTGTTCTTGGAGTATTTTTCTTGACAGAAAATAGCTATTTGCTATTTAATTTCAATGATTATCCTAATGGAATGGTGACACTTTTCAATTTGGTAGTCATGGGGAACTGGCAAGTATGGATGCAGGTATGAGTCCTGTCACCATTCCAGTTTCAGTTTCATCTTTTGCTTCATAATAGTTTAACCAGTCACATATTTGTTTCAGGCTTGCCCCATTTCTATGTGAGATATATTTGTATGATCTTATTTTTCTGACAAATAGATTCCTTTTTTTTATCATGTCCTAATGGTAAATGTGGAAAAGTTTGGCTATATGTTGTTAATTGAAAATAAAAACAGAACAAGTGAATGTATCTGTCAAACATGCTTCTTAAATCACCAAAAATTCTTCAAAGATTGTATTCTAAGGGATTATATTTACCCAAGAAGATAACTTGTTTTGCTCTATGGCAAATGCTTACTTATGCTTTTAACAGATAGAAATCATTCACAAGCTATCCCTAAGTCAGTAACATTGTGTGATCAATAATTTATATCCGCTAACAAAAGTTCTTAATGGGTTATTTGTAAAACAGCTGACAATTGGAAACTTCATGTTAGAGAGCTAAGATTATACTTTGGTGTGCCATGGGCTTGCCCTGGCATCCCAGTGGCTTGCGTTGGTCTAGCCTTGGTTTGCTAAGGGCATGTCTTGACCTAGACTTGGTCTAGACTTGGCGTGCAATGCTCTAGGATCACAAAAGAAGTTTCTTGGTTAGAAAGATAAGATTTTCCCAGGTCCGTGTTGGGCCAACCGCGGAGGAATCAAGTGAGAGAACATAAGATGAGAAAACACCACATCCAACTCAAAACCTTAAGGTGTCAAGTTAATGGGTCTCTCATCTTATAAACTCCTCACTTTCCTTGCTTTCTTTGATGTGGGACTAACTTCAACACTCCTCACACTTGCAACACTAACAATCTCCCCCTCAAGTATCAACTCCCCTCTAACTCCTCCACCACATATGAGTATTCGTCCATCACACCGCCGCAAAAAAATCAAGTGAGAGGACATAAGATGCTTCACCACCAGACCGATTAAACCATCGGCTACTCTGATACCACTTTGTTGGGCCAACCGTGGAGAGCTCTCGAAAATCGAGAGACTTCGGGAAGGAATCAAGTGAGAGAATATAAAATGAAAAGACACCACATCCAACTCAAAACCTTAAAGTGTCAAGTTAATGGGTCTCTCATCTTATAAACTCCTCACTCTTCCTTGCTTTCTTTGATGTGGGACTAACTTCAACACTCCTCACACTTGCAACACTAACAGCATCACACATAAAGTTATGAATAAAGCCTTTTATTATGCTAGGTTGGTAGTGATTAGTGAAGTAATGTTATAAAAAGGAACAAATAATGTATCTAAAATGTGCATAAATTTCTTGCTCAATGCAATTAATGTGATTTTTAACATGCTTATTGGCATCAGTTAGTAAAAGCAATTAGCTGTTGTCTTAACTTTCTTTATGTTTGTGTTAAGTTATGACTCAAAAATTTCTATAAAAAATAACTTATGATTCAATTTGTACTTACTGCACAGAATTTTTGGTTTTCTATTTCAGAGCTACAAGGAGTTAACGGGTACTTCTTGGACCTACGTATACTTCATAAGTTTCTACTTAGTCACGGTTTTGCTACTTTTGAACTTGGTACGATTTACTTTGTGCTTGTTTGATACCTAAGAATTCCATGGGCATTAATATGGAATGCATAATGTCTCTCAAGAATAGGACTTATGTTTTTCCTAAACTGACTTGCACTTAATTCTTTTTACAACTTACCTTGTAGTTACAATTACAAATTTCACTCAGACAAAACATAGCTAAATGAAATTGTCTTAAATTAATACTTTCTTATGACTTGTAGAATGGAATGAAATAAACTTAATTTCAATGCTATGCACAAAATGTTCTTAACAAATTGCTTGTTTGTATTTAACAAGTAAGAAATGATTATCTTTTCTGTATTTCAGGTTGTTGCTTTTGTCTTGGAGGCATTCTTTGCTGAAATGGAGCTTGAGTCACCGGACACCTGTGATGAACAGGACAAGGTTTGTATTTAATGTTGAATCTTATCAATAAGGAGTTGCCATTTTTATCATTAATTAACTGATATGTAGTTGTTATCTTATAAATTCACATATAGACCTGGAATATATTTCTCCTAACTTGGAAACCATTTATTGCTTGGTTCTACAATAAACTATCCAGATGGAAAAGTTCCAGTGCTTCAAAGATAGTCTTGCAACACTTTATTTTTCTGAATGCTATTACTGCAAGTTTTTTTTTTTTAGCCTACATATATAGCTTTAACATAATGTTCAAATCTAACTCAGTATTTGGCTTCTCAATATAGGAAGTTGAAGGAGATAAATATCGAAGACGGTCAGTTGGGTATGTATAGTGGCCACTGTTTCTGTGAATGCCCTCATTTACTTTTTCTTTTTCTGTCTGGCCAGATGATGAGGTACTTCTTGTAGGCAAGTAATCCAAAAAGCTTTACTTTTTAGGCGAATGCAAATGAATTGTTTTGTACGATTATATCTTTCCATGGTGCTCCATGCCAGAGCTTTTTGGGCTTAAGTTTGGATAACCTTTTTCTTTAAATTAATCAAGAGAAATGAAACGAGATTAAACTCATGACTGATCATGCTTTGTTATCATGGCAAAGACGTACTTCAGCTGAAAGCTTGAGCTGTTTGTTCAAACTTCAAAGTATATGAATGTTTTTTACACCTCTTAACAATATGGTTTCCTGCAGCACAAAATCACGAAGCCAGAGAGTTGATGCTCTTCTTCATCATATGTTGAGCTCTGAGTTGTGTCAAAGTCAAACACAGCCTTCCAATTCATAGAACTGATAAAAATCCTTTTCCAGGTAGAACAATTAAACTTTTCATATCTTCACAAATTTCAATTTTTCCATTGCGAGGAACATATTGTATTCCTAGCTTTTGTATCCTCTGATCCAATGCAACATTAGTTGTTCAATATAATTCTATGCTCGTCACAAATGTGATGATGTCAACACGCACTATGCTTTAATATCAAGTTTACTAGACATCCTTGTTTTTAATTTTTTGCCATGAATCATGTGATTTTGTTGAACCTTCCATGTATTAGTCAGGTTTTGGATCAATCCCTATGTACATGTAGTATAAATGTGAATCTATACTACTTTATTTGTTGCAGGATGCAGGAAAATCCCACTTTCTTTCTTGTGAAGCTTATACAGATCTTGTTTGATAGACTCTAGTCACGTATCCAGATGAGTGGAAATTCAAAGTTTATGTCCCCAGTAATTTGCAAGCGAGGCCAAACTGATACGCATGGATATGCTTGCGCTGAATGTGATGAAAACTCATAATAGCAGTAGGAATGTAGGATCATCAGGCTTCAGAAATCTTACTTGTTTTTATTAGTATTGCAGATCTTTAGTGGCAACCTTTTATTTATTTAATTTTAATCCCAGTTGACTTTTGTTTTGATTTGTTTTGCATTTTGTTCTACTAACACAAGGTAGTGGTTGTGTCGATAGTTCTTTTTTATTCTATTTGATATATTAGTCTGGTCTTCTAAAGTGAATGTTTATTCAACCAAAAAAAGTTGCAGAAGATTTGAATGTAGCTCTTAGTTGTGTGTTTGTTTTGTTTGGTAATGGAGAAAGAAGGAAAAGCAAGATAAAGCAAACTAGACCAATAAGGTATGCACAGTAATTTGCAGCAAGGATAGCCTCACGTTCTTCACATCGGTGGATCAACACCATGTGAGAAACCCCTAAGCTGGCACCCCTCTTGGTAATAAGGTATTCACAGTAATTTGCTGATCTTAGAACAAGCCGGAGCCTAATGCACCAGTTCCGCTACACCAAATCCTTAATCTTGAATAAAAACTCAACCACCAAGTGGTTGTGAATATGTGAGGAATATGGTGAGTAGATATCCCCTGGAAAACGTGCCCAACAGCTCATTATACAATTAAAAGGTTCAGCACATCCGAATTTGTTTTAAGTGCACGTCATCATTACTCGTGTTTCTTTTCAATTCTTCCCTTAATTAGAGTAGTTTTAGACCAGTACCATGCCCCTTGTAAACTCTTAAATATTTGAATTAGATCGTTTCCACAGTTGCACGTCATAAATTAGTCAACAACTTCTTGTAAAAGAAACTCAGAGCAATGTTATATGATTAATATATGAGAAAGTTTAGAAACAGTATTTTTATTAAAATTTAGTTAGTGTTTAACTAGTAAAAGAAAAGAGAATAATTTTATATTATTAGGTGTAATTTTATATCATTAAAAATATTAATGATGACTACAAATCATAAAACCTGCTGTCTCTATCATTATTATTTTTATCAGTATTTGGTTAGTAATAATTTATATTTATATTTATAAAAATTTTATACATAAGAAATATATATTATATATTTATGCATATATTTATCAGAATTTGTACATATGAATCAATATAATTTACACCTACATTTTTTAGAGTTTACATATATAAATTAGTAAAATTTATTTGTTAAAGATAATTTTAGTATTTGTACTACTCAAATAATAGCTAAATATATTAAAAATTATTGACCCCAAAAGTTTTCTCCTCTAAATTCTATCAATCAATTTTTTAACATTCAAACATTATGTTTGGAATATTTTGAAATTGAAATAGGACGTTTAAAACTTCAATAATGCTCTGCATCAAAGTGATTTCACTAATCAAGTCTAACCAAGTGATTTAGAGTTACGAGCCGCGCCGCGCTACATATAATAGACTAAACGTAAAATTCCCTTTCATTCTTCTTCGACGTAAACCTTCCCTTCTTCTTTGATTTCTCTATTTTTTTTGTTTGATTATTGTCTCTTTCTCTTTAGATTTTTGTTTTCTTCTTCGATTTCGTTATGTTTTCTTCTGATTTTATTCTCTTTCTTTTCAGATTTCAATCTGCATTTGGTTTTCTTTTTTTTTTTTGAAATCGAACAGTAAAATTAAAATCATTTAAGCTTTGCGTGTTCCAAAACAATGAATGATTCAAGTTCAAATTAGTTGAATGATGGCAATTTTGGATTATTCTCCTGAATCGAATTAAGTGGACGAGATTTGGATCGTTCTTAATTTTATCTAATTTCATTCTTCAACAATTTTGAATTGAATGGAATGGAATAGAATCTAATACAATTGAATAAAATAATAATGAATAATTTTATTTTTTTTGGCTAAAATCAGTGTTGTTTATGAACACAATTTTCGGATCATTTGTTATTACACAATGGTGTTATTTTGATAAAATTTCGGTTCATTCTTTAACAATTTTGAATTGAATGGAATCTAATGCAATTGAATAAAGTAATAATGAATAATTTCATCTTTCTTTGTTAAAATTAGTGTTGTTTATGAATTTAAATTTGGATAGAATGCAGGAGTTTCTGAGTTTATAGAATGCACAATTTTCGGTTCATTTATTATTATACAATGGTGTTGTTATAATAATATTTCGGTTCATTTGCAATCCAGGTGCATTGTCGATGAACAATTTGTCCTAAAGGTTAGGATGACTTTCAAGACAAATTGAATGGAATGGAATCTAATGGAATTGAATAAAGTGATAATGAATAATTTCATTCTTCTTTGCTAAAAAATTTGGTCAATACTTATTAACAGCATAAAGTGAACTTTAATTAACACACAAATGAACCGAAATTAGTTCAGATTTGAACAAGTAGTAAAAAAGACTCAATCATCAATAAAAACACATTGAATTCATTTCTGGATCCAAAAAAACCTCAATTAAACTAAAAAATGAACCGAAATTATTTAGGGATTAACAAATTTTGTCAATATTTATCAGCAGTATCAAGTGAACCTAATTAATTCACAAATGAACTAAAATTAGTTCAGATTTGAACAAGCAATCAAAAAGACTCAATCATCAACAAAAAAAACATCGAATTCATTTCTGAATCCAAATAAATCTCAAATAAACTAAGAAATGAACCAAAATTATTTAATGATGACACCAGAAAAAATCAGAACCAATAAAAATGATAGTAAAATGTTGGTGTTGTTGGTGATGACGATAATGAAAGAGAAAGATAATGAAAAAGAAGAAGAAGAAGAAGAAGAAGAAAAAGAAGAAGAAGAAGAAGAAGAAGAAGAAGAAGAAGAAGAAGAAGACACAACATCAGGAAAGAAGAAGAAGAACATGCGTGCGCGAATTCGAAAGAAGAAGAAGAAGAAGAGCGACGGCAATGAAACCGTTTTTCATATTAGAGCACGAAGAGACAGGTAACATTTTTTGGAATTTCGGGCGCGTGTACATGCTCTTTTAATGAGAATGGTTTTCGTTGGTGTTGGATCTACTTGGTTGGACTTGGATGAAAATAAGACTTAGATATATAACAAATCTGTTAAAACTTTGAGGACCAAAATAATACTTTATCCTATATTATATTTTATATCAATGATTCGTCAAATTTATAGTTTATAATTTAGAGTTTGAAATTTATAGTTCAAGATTTAGGACTCAATATTAGAAGTTATAATTTATGATTTAGGCTTTGCGGTTAAAAAAGTGCCGCACACTTTATTTTTTCTTAGAGTACATTAATATTTATAGTAGAAAATTTGTATTAATAAATTAAAATTTTAATATCTTCATTGCATAAAAATATATAAAAATTGCACAAATAATTTTATGTAACTTCAACTGCTGTCCTTAACAAAACGGTTAGAAACTTAACACTTTTTTCATGTGAAAATAGGAGTTAAAAATCACTAAATAAGTAAATAGTTTAACATATCATATATTTAAATTTGAGTAATTACTCGAATAAGTTCCAAAGATTTTAAAAGTGGACATTTTAGTCAGTAAAAAAAATTCATACACAAAAACATCTTTGATATTTTATCCGGTAAATAAATAAGTTTTTAGTTCATTTTTTAGCAAAATAATTATCCAGATCAGTCTTCAAAAATTTTGAAAATAGACATTTTAATCCCAAAAAAAAAAATAATATACAAATCAATTCCCAAAATTTTTTTCGTCAAATATAACAGTCTTCCGTCTAAAAAAAAGTAAAATAACAACAACAACAACAACAACAACAACAACAATAATAATAATAATAATAACAATAATAATAATGTTCAATAAAATTATTAGAGATTATTCTACAAGAAATTTAAAGTTAAAATTATTTGATATTTTTGTATTTAATATAATAAAAAGATGTCCTATTTTAAAAAATATATTTGTGTTAAAAGAAAATATTTTAATTTAGATTTCAAACTATCATTATTTACCTTACTTGTTTCTAATGAAAAGAATGTATTAATATGCTAGTGCCACATGCACAAAGTTAAGTTAATTGTTGAGTTATGTTTGATTTTGAGTTTTATATAAATGATGACAAACATTCTTTAGGTTAAAAGTCCCAATTTATTTAATGTGTGTGCTAAGTGATGTATGCCCATTTATTCACTTCTCAACCCAAGTTCATGTTGCTTCAACAACTTCAAATGTCACAACTCCAAAATTTCAGCCCATTATATTTTAATGAACAACAAATCAGTTCCTATGAGCCAAGAGAGAGAGAGTTTCGAATGATCATGGTTGGAACAAAAGAGAAAAAAGCAAGAAGGACATTTGGCACTATTAAAGGATAGCTGGGGCTCTAGAAAAGCAACAAAGATACAAGGACAATAGCATTACATAAAGGACGTCAGTAAAGTAATATTCACAAAGTTGGTAGAGCAAAACAAAATACAGAGAAATAAAATGCCAAGGAAGACAACAGATCCAAGGACAGCAGAGATAGTGAAACACTCCTCAAACAAACAGAATTAGTGGAGCAGAATGAAAAAAGTATTGCATGCTAATGGAGACAGTTTTAACGGCAGAATCAAGAAAGGAATTGGAAGAGACAGTGTTGAACTTTAAAGGGCAAGTTTCATCCTATAAAGCTGGCCTCACAACATCAATTAAAGTCGAGGAAAAGAGAGTGATACAGCAAAAGCAAAGGAACTACTTCATCCAAAGATTTCAAGAAAGATCAATCCAAGTTTACTTGTCACCACTGCAAGAAACCATATCACTTCAAGTCCGATTGTCCCCAATTGAAGAAAAGCGAAAAATCAAAGAAGGACAAAAAAAATGGTGCTGATGACAACATGGAAAGACTTGAAAAATGATGCTGATTCTGAAGACGACGAAGATTCTGATCAAGAGGCTCAAATGTGCTTGATGGCTGATCACACGGACATGGATGAGGTAGATCTTTCTGGCTTATTCATTGATGAATTGCACTATAATATCAAAGATTTCACTGTGAACTCAAAGAACTTTTTGATAAACATGTTAAGTGCAAGAAAGATAATGAGGCATTGAGAGCTAAAAATAAATTTTTATTAGAAAAGGTAAAGGCAATCGAAGCTTGTGATGAAAAATCTTTGAAAGAAGAAAACAATGCTTTGAGAGCTGAATTAAACAAATTCAAACTCAAGAATTCGGTCTTTGTCTCTACTGATTTAATTGTTGAAAATGAAAAGTTGAATGAGAAAATTAACAATTTTAATAAAGACTTAGCAAAATTTGTTCAAGATTCACAAAATCTTCACAAATTACTTGCTTGTCAAAGAACTAGTTTTGAAAAATCTGGACTTGGATTCAAAGAGGAAGGAAAATCTGTTTTCAAACAAATATTTAAAAAATCTAAAGCTTCCTCTTCCAAGATTGTTAAGCCAAAAATTTCAAGCAAGCTTCAAAATCCAGCAAATAAGAAATATTGCTATAAATGCAATAGGAATGGTCATGTTCCTCAACAATACTTCATTTTTCTAAAATCTTTTGGTAATGATAACAAATTGTATAAAGTTGTTCATGATTATAATGCTCTTGGATAACTAAAAAAATTTCACATAAGAGGATTCAAATGGATTTGGATACTTAAAGTTAGTTGAAGAACATGCAGGTTTGCCTTACATCCAAGAAGAAATCGAACATGTGGTATCTTGATAGTGGATGTTCAAGGCATATGACCGAAAAGGTTACCTTCTTCATCAAATTCAACAAGTATGATTGAGGGTTTGTCACTTTCAGAGATGATGGTATAGGTAAAATAATTGCCATTGATAAAGTTGACAAAGATTTTTCTACTTGCATAGATAGTGTTTTTCTAGTAGATGGGTTAAAGCATAATATATTGAGCATAAGTCAATTGTGTGACATTGGATATCAGTAACCTTTAAAAAATTAAATTGTAAAGTCATAAATGAAAAATCAAGAGCTGTTTTGTTTATTGCAAAAAGATGTGACAATGTTAATGATCTCACTCTAGATGATCTTAAGGTTCAAAATGTAACTTGTTTCCCTTCAATGGAATCTGAAAAATAGATGTGGCATAAGAGACTAGGACATACTAACATGTTCTAAATCTTTAAATTTGTTAAAAGAGGCTTAGTAATATTAAATTTGACAAAGATATTACTTGTGATGCTTGTCAAATGGTTAAACAAACAAAAACTTTTTCAAACCTAAGAAAGATGTCTCTACTAAGAAACCATTGGAATTGTTGCATATTGACCTATTTAGACCAACTAGAACTCAAAATCTTGGAGAAAAAAGCTATGGAATGATTATTGTGGATGACTACACTAGGTTTGGTTGGGTGTTCTTTCTAGCTCATAAGCATGAAGCATTTTCTGTTTTTGAAAAATTCAGTAAAAATACTCAAAATGAAAAGGATCTAAAAATTGTTTTAATTCAAAGTGATCATGGTAAAAAATTTAAAAACCAACATTTTGAATCTTTTTGTGATGAACATGGCATATCACACAACTTCTCATGTCCTAGAATACCACAACAAAATGGTGTTGTGAAAAGAAGAAATAGAAGTTTACAAGAAATAACTAGAGCTATGTTGTGTGAATATGAAGTTCCCAAATTCTTATAGGTTGAAGCTGTAAATACAACTTATTATGTTTTAAATCGAACACTCATAAAAAAGTTTTTGAAAAAAAAACCTTATGAACTTTGGAAAGGACATCCTCCTAATCTCAATTATTTTCGTGTGTTTGGTTACAAGTGTTTTATATTGAATATCAAAGAAAATTTTTAAAAAAATTGATCCTAAAACACATGAAGGTATTTTTATTGGTTATTCCACTAATAGCAAGGCATATAAAGTATATAACAAGAATTCTAAGATTGTTGAGGAGACTATGTATGTCACGTTTTGTGAGTCTAACATTATTCCTAGTGTTTGTATCGATGATTGTAAGACCCATAATTTTTGAAAAAATATTATTATGAGTTAATTTCAATTTATTTATTTATTAAATACTTTATTTTTGGAAATTATTTTATTAAAAGTAATTAAATCAAGTTTTGACAATTAAATTAAAAATTTTACTTAATTAAGTTATTGAATAATTTTCTATATTTAAATTAGAGAAAATCTTCGCATACAAGCGATACAAGTCCAATTAACAACTAACCCCCCAAAACGCGCTCCTAGTGTTACGTACCTTTCACGCGCTATATAACAGAACGCGCGAATATATAACTTCCAATTTTCAAAAGATTTCATTTCCTTCTTCATTCTCCTTCTTGCCAAATTTCTTCGTTCTCCTTCTCGCGCGTCTTCCCTTGCCTTTTCGATCATTCTTTTCCCTACGTTTATCACTGGTTTGTTCTTCATCATTGACGTGAGTTTCTCTCTCTGTAACTCTAGCTTCATTTTTTTTCTCGATTTTTTGGTTTCTGAAATCAAAGTTTGAACTCGTTTTGAAGATAATGGATGATTCAACCTCAGATTGTCAGCTGAATCAGGGTGAAGTGGATTTTGAATTTGAATATAACGAAGTTTCTGAGGTTTGATTTACATTCAGCTAATTACGATTACTCTGAATTTTGATGCAGTTATTCGTCTATCATTGTCTAGCTGAATAATTCGTGAACATTGACTGTGAAATTAATGCGTGAACATAAATATGAGGATTGAATCTAATGTATTAGTTTTGATTAATTATCTGTAATTTATAACAGACATCAGGATTTTTTCGGTGTATTTTAGGGGGAAGTGTGGGTGTATTTACAGTTTATAGCTTTTTTATTATTTTAGTTGAGTTGTTGTCGTTCGGGTGTAGATAAGAAATTATTGGTTGTATTTTTAGTTTTTGATATGGTGTATTCTGCAGCCTCTCTGTGTTGTTGATGACCAGTATGTTTTGAAGGTTGGAATGACTTTTACCACCCTTGAAGATGCTGGAAAATTTTACAGGGACTATGCCAAGGCTGCAGGTTTTTCTACAAGAGTTCGGAGCACAAATAAGAAGGAAAACGAGATTAAGAATCAATTGATTACATGTAGCAGAGAGGGAAAATGAAAATCTAAAATATCTCCGACCGAGAAGACAAATCCCACAGTTGGTTTAAACTGTCCTGCAAGAATTTATATACACACATTGAAGAATGTTGGTGCTTGGATTATTTCAAAGGTTGTCCTGCATCATTCACACCCTTTCTGTCCAAGTAAAGCAGAGATGCTCAAACAGCACAGGGAACTAAGCATGTCCATTTGTCGTACAATAGAGAATAACGAGGAGGCTAGTATTAGACCAAGCAAAACTTACCAATCATTTGTTGTGGTAGCCGGGGGTCACTGTGAGTTAAATTTTATTGAAAAGGATGTGAGGAATTACATTACGAGAGAAGTGCGGAATATTTCTGAACAAGAAGATGGAAAGGAATTTGGGAAATATTTGTTAAGAATGAAAGAGAAGAATCAGAATTTCTTTTTTTGAGCTTGAACTCGAGGATGATCAATCGATTAAGCTGGCTTTTTGGGCCGATGCAAGAAGTAGAGCTGCCTTTGAGTATTTCGGAGATGTTATTTCATTTGACACCACCTACAATACAAACATGTAATAAACTGTCCATGTTTATGATGCTAAATTAATGTTGTTTTATGAATCTGCCGCATAGGTGTATATTGGGTGTTTTTGGGTGTATAAAATCATTTTTTGGGTGTACATAATGATTTTTCATTCTGCACTATGGTAATTTGTTTCAGGTATAATTTAGTTTGTGGTTCTTTTGTCGGGGTGAATTACCACGGTCAGTCAACACTTCTTGGATGCTCTTTGATGAAAAACGAAGAAATTGAATCATTTAAATGGTTATTTCAATGTTGGCTTCGTTGCATGGGAGAAAATGCTCCGAAAAGGGTTTCTCACCGATCAATGCGCATCAATAAAAATGGCTTTAGAGGCTTGTATGCCAACAACAATTCACCGGTGGTGTATTTGACACATCATGAAGAAGATTCCAAGCAAATTAAACGGGTACAAGGGACATGCAGAAATTGAACAAGAAATGAGCCAAGTTGTTTGGAACTCTCATAGTAAAGACTCATTTGATAGGAATTGGAATGATTTTCTGCTGAATTTTGGTCTTGTGGACAACAAGTGGCTTTCAGGTAATGCTTGTTTAAAATCTGCAGTAGAGGTGTAAATTGCATGTTATTTCGGGTGTATTTATAGTCTGTTTTTGGGTGTATTCTGCAGATCTCTATGAAGACCGTCATATATGGGTTCCAATCTATCTGGATCACCACTTCTGGGCAGGGATGAAAAGCACACAAAGGAGCGAGAGCATGCATTCATTTTTTAACAAGTTTATTACTTGGAACAGCTCGCTTATTCAATTTGTCAAACAATACGATAATTACCTCAGAAGCAGAGAGCAAGCAGAGAGAGAATCAGATGCTGCAGATTTTCATACGGTCATACCGTGTGCAACCAAATCCTCCATTGAAGCTCAGTTTCAAGATGTGTACACTCATCAGAAGTTTAGGGAAGTCCAAGCACAATTTAGAGGAAAGGCAAATTGCATCATTAGATTAACAAATTCTGCTCTGGGC
The DNA here is from genome assembly GCF_000817695.3 of Arachis duranensis. NCBI lineage: Eukaryota > Viridiplantae > Streptophyta > Magnoliopsida > Fabales > Fabaceae > Arachis > Arachis duranensis. The sequence goes on from NC_029779.3 coordinate 32,100,462, forward strand.
TATTCAGTATACGAAGTTGGAGAACAAGTTTTCAGCTCAATTTTCAACAAGTTTGTGGTTACTTACGACTCAGTAGCAGCCGAGGTAAAATGTCAATGCTTATTATTCGAGTCAAGAGGCGACACACACACATCAAGAGCAACCACGACGAACCATTGTTGGAGCCAAGAAGCAAGAGGTTTGACGAATTGGTTTTTCGTTCGCAAAATATTTGCGAATTTGCATCAGAATCGGAGGAGCTTACTGCAATTCTGCACCGTGCGTACGATAACGTCATGGTTGAGATGGAATCATTGAAAGCCAAAAGGAAGGGGACATCTTTATCTCACGAAGACGCCAACTTGGAATCCGTTAACGAGCTTCAAAGCTCTCCAAGGATTCGAACAAGAGGACGTCCCAAAAATAGGCTAGGTTCAAAGTTGGACAAACAGATTGCAAATGCCTCAAAGAAGAAGAAAACGAAAGCTTTAAACGAGGTAAAAGTGATGTTCTTTAAATATGTGGTGATTGAGTTTAATTTTCTCGTTAATAGTTTAGCTAATATGTGAGTTTATTATATCCAGTTAAACCTCTTTGATGCTGCATCAGTGGTGCGTTCAAATTCCAACTAATATCAAGGACGTGTTATGAATTATCAGTTCAGGGAACCAGCAGCAGCGAATAACTTTTTGGGTGTATAGTTACAGAATATGGGTGTAAAAGCACTGTTCTTTTGGGTGTATTTCTGAAGTTTCTTGTGTTTCTTGTGTTCTTTTTGGGTTTAGGATTTAGGTTTTAGGATTTTGGGTTTTGGGTTTAGGGTTTTAGGGTTTAGGATTTTAGGGTTTTAGGGTTTAGGGTTTAGGATTCAAGGTTCAGGGATAAAGCATCAGTGGATAGATGTTTGGGTGTATATTCAACTTTCTTTGGGTGTAAAAAATGTCAGGTTATGGGTGTTTATTTGGTTTGATGTTTTCCTTCATATTCTAGTACCTGTAATTAAGACATTTTGAATACAACAGAGAGAGTTTTACTCATAATTGGCAAATATTTACAGCATGTGTTCAATTTGTTACAAGATTATATAACAGTTACATTAATCAGTGTCAATATCATTAGAATCTATCTGACAATATGGACTCAATAACAATGAGGATGGCTTGGACAGTCTTATTGCATTACTTCCCCTAATGGCTTCAGCTTTGTCTTGATTCATTTCATGGAATAGAATCCGGGAAGCATATTCTACTCTAAAGTGGTCCACCTCGTCCTACAGTTAAAAAGAATATTCTGTTTAATCAACCATGTTAATTGAGCAAAGTAATACAGAGTTATTTAGTTTTAAACACATTTACCTAGGTCCAATTGTCCCACTCATACTTCAACCTTTTAATGTTTTCGGGCTGAAATATCTCAAGCCACTTCATTATGTAAACAGCACAGTCATAGTTGAAAACCAAGAAAATAAATTACAAATTACCTATAGGAAAGTTTAATTTTTAGAGTGAAAGATTTATACCTTGTCTTTTGGCCTGAGATGTTAATGTATGGCGATTCAATTTCCTTGTCCTTGTCCATTGTCTTCAGAGGTGCCCCCAGCATATACTCTAATTCGTGAAATTACATATCCCTTAAAACACAAAACAAATCAGTAATACATGAATAAATTTAATGAATGAATACACCCAAAGGAGCACAAACTTACACCTTATATTAAACAGAAATACACCAAACTATTAAAATATAGAACACAGAACCAACTTACAATGAATGTATTTAGGGTCGTTCTCTCATCGGACGGAGATTTCGTGTGATATGGGTCGAGTATATAAAATTTTCGCTTTCTTGTATCAGCCAACCATAACCACCAATGTTGTGAATGGCAAACAGGTGCAAAAATCTAAAGTATGTCCAGATTGAACACTGTTTTAGTTTATTTGTCACATAAGTAAATAATAGTAATAAGAAGTTTTAGAAATGACAACTTACATAATGATGCGATGCTAATTTTTTAAGGTCCAAGAAGGGTATAAACATTGGGTAGTCTTCCACCCTGAATGGCTTATTGTTTTTAGGCTGTAAGAATACCCCGTCTGGATGATTTCCAATGGCCATGTTTTGCAAAAATTGTGAACCACCAAATGAATATAGAAAATACACCCAAACGAATGCAGAAAATATACCCAAATGAATACACAACTTACACCTAATTGAACACAGAAAATACACCCAAATGAACACATGAAATACAACCAATTTAACACAGAAAATACACCCGAAAAAATGCAGAAAATACACCCAAAATTCGTTGAAGCAAGCCTTACCACAATATCAGGGGGAGACAGTATATTTTCTCTTGAAACTTTTTAATCTTTTGCTGGTACATGGCAGAGACAATCTAGAAAAAGATGCCGAAATCAATTTACATCAATCAACATTGCAGTTAATTTTGGTGATAAAAACATTAAGGTTATTGTAATATTACCTCAGCTTCTATATGCGTTTCAGCTGTGAGTGATGCGAGGTAGATTTTTGACAAAATGTAACTATCTTGGGCTTTGAGTGTGCACACAGTGTCATACTCATTAGTTAGTCCATTTCCGTATGTCTTCACTCGTGTGGCCCAGATGTAGCATTGTCAGCCGTATCTTCATTCGTCCTCGCAGGAGTTTCAAACTTCTCGAAACTCTATCCGCCACTCTCCTTTTGAATATGTGGACTTTTTCCGTTTGTTGACACCCCATCACTTGCAACTTTTTGCCCTCTCTCCATCTTGCGTTGCCGTCCCCTCCTACGTTGCTGCTTCTTCTTGGCTTGAATCAGTAAAGCCAAGGCTGAATGATGGCGTCGGACCTTGTTTAGGAACGTTGGATGCTATCCGTGCCATCATCATCAGCGCAGCAGCGTCTTCTGGGGCTGGATTACTGCATGATCATGTATAATGTATTATAAGAATAAGAATATACGAATGATAACGAAACATTGATTTTACTCTAATGAACTTACATTTTAGATGGAGCTGGTGGAAGCGTGGGTGTGCTTTCTTCAGGTTTTTGGGGTGGTTCAAGAGTGCTGCAGGGTTACATAAAATTAATCATGTTATAAAAAAACTAGTCAGAGATCAATTGTGAAAATATACACCCCAACAGGGGCAATATACACCCAAACTGTAACCAAATACACACCCAAGACTATTCCTTACCTTTTTGTAGTTCCTTCATTATTTCTTTCACTTGGAGAATTTTTAGGGATTGGTTCAATTTCTGGCACAGGGGTTGGTTCATTTTCTGTCACATGGGTTAGTTCAATTTCTGGTAGAGTGGTTGTTTGGGACAGTGGTAGACAAACTTGAATCGGAACTCTAAACAAAAAGAAAAATAAAAGGTTAACAAAGCCCCCAAAAATAAAAAGGTTATAAGGTTGAAATTTTCTTGAAAAACTCACATTGCAAGCTGTCACGGCCCAAAATGAGTCATGACCGGCGCTCAGGAAAATAATCATATAGCAAGCCTAACATAGTCTAATATAAGTTGAATAAGCAAGTTACAAATATTTACAAGTTCTAAAATAAATAGTTATATATTTTTAACAAAAAATTAAAATAACTAAGAATGATTAGATCTTGCCTGTGACATATGGAGCATACACTTCTAGGGATTCGACAAAGAATAAGTACTCATTGCAGACCGTTATTCTTGAATAAAAAGTCTTACATAGTCGAATATTTGTTCCTGAAAAATATTTTTAGAAAAAAAAGGTGAGTTTTGCAATTCAGTGACTAGACAATACATCTATAATTGACATGAGACTATACAAACATTATCATCAAAGTAATTTTAATTAGAAAATAATAGTTGATTATAATAAGCGAATCAATAAGGGAGTTCTCATACAGAAATCAAATCAAAAGTCCACACTTGGGCAGCTCCACCTCTATGGGTAGCCCTTTCCTCTTGTGTGTCCTAACAGAATAACAGATCTAACGTGTGGCCTACACGTTAGGCTAGCAACACCACTGCTAGCTGGAGTCTGAGTTAGATGCATCTAAGTTAACGTCATAACCGCCGTTAACTACGGTTTTCTAATACGAGCCTCCCAAACCAATTCAAAACATATAATTTCAAATACAACAATTATTTTATCTTTCAAATTTATAAGATATCAAATCAAATCAAATCAGATAATACTTTCTCATCAGAAATCTTTTTCAATCATACTTTCTTAATCATAAGAGATTTCAAATATATTTCACAATTTTTAAAGTGAATACTAACAAATACTTCAAAAACAGATATTCAAGTAAAATCAAACATTTTGGGATAATGCAAAATTTCATCAAAAATATATATAGTCTCATGTATAATTCTGAAAGTATAAACTTCATAAAAATGAATTATTTAATTTTAATAAATCAATTATTATAATCAATTTAAAATCGTTCAAAGCAAATATAATGAGTATAATTCAAAGATCATAATAGATATATGTCAAAATAATTATAGATGCACAGTCAAATAATTATAAATGTAAAGCGTACTCACAACGTGGTCCCAAGGGACCGAAGATACAAAAATCCAGAGTGCCAAATTCAAGGTAAGGAGGATTGAAGTGGAATGGAATGAATGAGCGTAGAATTTGGACTGGAGTAGCGACAAGATGGAGCTGGCGATAGTTCTCGATTGTTGAAACTATAATCCAAACGCGTCAACGAAACCTTTCCTCTCAATCCAAAACTGCGGCAGCCGCAACCTCACCTCCAACCCACTTTCTCAGCAACCACAATGACTCGGACTTAAGGGAAACAAGTAGCGGCAGCATCGGTGGTGGTTCTGGCAACAACAACGCCATACCCATTAACCAGAAACCCCGGTAGCGGTGACGGCAGAAGAACGGAGACCTCAATGTTACTTCTCGGTGGCTAGAGGTGCGGTGGCGCTTGCGGCAGCGGCGAGCCACTCCAGCAACCCCTTGTGCAAGCTCTCTTCCTCCGGTAGCGACCCAGACGGCGACGACTTTCCATGGACAGCGATGGGCCTTAGCCGGCGGTGAGCTCGTCGCAGCAGCTCCCCCGACAGCCAGCCCTCCAGCATGACGACAACAACACAAAGGCTTCCCTCTCTCTCCTCTTGTTCGCCTCTTTCTCTCTCCTCTATCGTTGTTGATGATGGCGGCAACTGGCAGCAAGGTGTGGCGGGTTCGGCGGCTCGGTGGGGAGGGCAGCGGTAGGACACGTAGCGGTGATCCTCTCTTCTCCCTCGCAGCGCAGCTCTCCCTCCGTTCTTTTCTTCTTTGTTCATGTGACTTGTGTGTGTGTTGTGAGCTTGTGTCCGTGTGTGAGTGAGGAAAGGGGGTTTGGGGAGGGTGATGGCTAGTGAGGGACTGAAGATTGAGAGAGAGTGTTTGTGTGTGATTAGGGTTAGGGAAAAAAAAAGAAAAAGAAGAGTGGCCCACAAATTTTTTTTTGAGTTATTACACAAGCACTTCGGTTTGCGACCGTATCTCTTCCCGCACAACCATCATATTTTCTTCAGCTGGCTCACTGGCTGACTCTTTAACCAGACTCAACCTAAAATACACCCTAAGAAAGTCAAAAATACACCCGAAACATTCAAAAAGAAGACAAGATTTATTTTTTGAGAACTTACATACTTCTGGTTTTTGTTTTTTTTTTCCTGCCTTTTTTTTCTCGAATAAAATATTAAAGGGCTTTTTTTCTAAAAAAATTACATACAGAATTAGAAGTAGACGGTAATAAAAGAATAAAAGCAATGGTTATTTAAAAGAGAAATTACATGCTCTCTGCCGGTTTGTTTACGCTACTTTGGTCTGTGTGTCCTTGAGACGAAGGATCATCACTTGCTAAGTTTACGTCCGGTATTCTAAACATAATAGAGTACATGTTATTCATAAAAATTACCATACTGTTAAATCAGGATAACAAGATTTTATCAAATAAATCTTCTTACATTTCAGATGAGACATAGTGACCTTCCGTCGATCGCAGGTCAGCTTCCTTCTCCCTGGCAAACAAGAAACAATTATTAGCAAAGAAAACACCTTAAAATCTAAAATATACACCCTAACAAAGTAGGGGTGGCAAAGCGGGCCGGCCCATCCCAACCCGCACCGTCCCGCCTAGGCCCACCCTATAAACGGGGCGGGCCGGCCTGGCCCGTCAACTAAAATGGGTTCAAAATGCTAGCCTGCCCCGCTTTATGGCAGATTGGCGGGTCAGCGGGCTAGCCCGCTTGACTTTTTTTTTAAAATAAAATTCATTAAAATTAACTAAAAAATAATAATTAAAAAATCAAATACAAATAAAAAATATTCAAATTATAATATAATTTTTTACTATCTTTTTTTAATTTTTAACTTCAATAAAATTGTTTAAAATAATATTTTTTGTCAATAGAACTATCTTTATTTTAAAAAACAAGTCACATAATTCAAACAAATATACGAAATTGTAAAATAAAATAAATAAAGTTAATAACTAAAAGAAGAATAAAAAAAAAGTGTTTGAAAATTCTATAATTATTAATTTTATAATAGTAATCACTCTTTTATTTAATTAAAAAAAGAAAAATAAAAATCTTCGGCCCAGTGGACCGGCCCGCCCCACCCCCGCCAAAACCCGCCAATTTGGCGGATTTTTTGAATTTGGAGGGCTCCAAATCCTAGCCCGACCCGCCCTTTTTAGCGGGTTTAGCGGATCGTCCCGACGGGTTCAACCTGTTTTGCCATCCCTACCAACAAGACATACCCCTGTGCAGCAGATTTTTCATTCTTTTCCCTTAAGAATTCATCTAATTCTTCAATTCCAATTTCAGATATGACAGTACATGCATAAAAGAACATATTAACAAATATAATTTTGATGATAGACTGTAATATAGCTTACAAAGTACTGTACCCATGATAGGATTGAGCTTGCTAAGGAGATGAATCCTCAACAATGACCTTTTTCTTGTTGGATTGTGTCCTGGGGGAAAAAACAAGTATGAATCAGAAATACAAAATTAAATTGATTAGAAAATACTATCCAAAGAAGTGCTTACTTTTGTGGTCTTCTCTGAGTCTTTTTCTTTGTTTTTTGCTTCTCTACTGGTGATGATTCTTCGCTTCTAAAAGTTAATAAGAGACACTCTGTTAATACATGAAATCTTGATAATAAACCCAAAGGAAAGTAGTAATAATTTCAGAACATTACTCATCATTTGATTCAGATTCTGAATCAGAATCCTCTTGAATATTCTTCCTTTTTTGGTTTTCATTCTGGAAGGCAAACAATCGTTATTTATAAACATACTAAAAGGGACAAAATACATCCAAATGAATGCACAAAATACACCCAACTGGATAAACAAAATACACCTAACTGGATAAACAAAATACACCCAACTGGATAAACAAAATGCATCCAAGTATGTTACTTACTTTTTGGCTTTCCGGGTGGGTTGTTTCCTTGTTGAATCCTCTGAGTCTTCCTCAGTCTCAGACTCAGAGGTAGAATGGACTTCACTTTCAGTTGTTTCAGTCTCAGATGATGATGATGAACTTGCCTTCCCTTTTTTTGGTTTTTTATTTTTTTCTTTTTTCTTTATTTCTTTCATTTTCTCCTTTGTTTCGGCCATCTTTACAATTCCCTGAAACATTAGAAATGTTAATTAACAGAATTCACGTAAATAAAATACACCCAAGATATTTTGTTTACTTACCATATGTTTCTCCATTTTTGCCCTCATTCTTTCAACCAACTGCTCTCTAGTCCAGTTGGCAATCCAGGATTCTGGAGGTCTTTCTTCCCCCTTCTTGTCTTTATTTTTTGATAGATGAAAGTAAACTATCATCAGGGCAAACAAGAAGCCGTCAATTGCCTTTTTCTTTTTCAGATTGTAATATGTTATGCCCTTGATGATAAAATTCAGAATATGTGCTCTCCAGTTCTTTTCTGTTATTGTGTCCATCTTGAAATTGGTGCTAGGTGCACAGGGGAGATTTTGTTTATTGTGGTTGGTAACAGGAACGCCATATGTATATAAAGGATGAAAATCCTCTTGAACATGAGGCGATCATATTCATTATCAACACCAATAGCCATCATCTCATTTGTCAGATTTTTTAGGGTCTTCCCCTGTAGTCTTCTAAAAATTTGTTTGTTGTCTTCAGAAAGATCCTTATAATTGACTTTCTGAGGCAGTAAATCTCCTACAAAAAGGAAAACAACATTGTATGAAAATCACTTGAAATACACCCAAGCATCACTTAAAATACATCTCGATATGGCTCATATACACCTATGTTTGTAACGAGTTACCTGACGCATTGATGCCAAGCGCAGCCCCTATTGTTCTTGGTCTTACTTTAAACGAACCGTAGCCGGTTTCGAGTCTGTTTTCCCCTAATTTAAAGGAGTTAGCCAACTCCTTTAATATTTGGTGATGCACCCTTAGCGGCGGGATGTGCATCAGGCCACCAAATCCCAAATCCCTAACAATTGCTTTCTTCTCCTCGCTCATATTTCTGAATTTCTCACTCAACAGATGGGTTACACACTTAAGATCCTTGGTTTGCTGTAAACAAAGTAAAATTAGAGTCAGATATATTTCTATTATGAAAAACTGATTTGATCCAAGATATATATTTGTTCTTACATTTTTTCCAGCTTGGTTTTTGCCTACCATTTTTTCTGAAATGAAAAATATACCCATAGATATCAGTCAGATACACCCATAGATAAGCCACATACACCTATACGAATTCTCATAAGTATTTAATTAGATCAGTTTAAAATAATGTTTAATTCACTCAAACATGCATAAATATACAAGGTCAAGCAACATTACAAGGTCAAGCAATATACACCCAAGGACAAGCAATATTAGAACAGTTGCAACAGTTGATTATATTACAGTATATCAGTTCAGAAATATACACCCAACAAATTATGCCATATACACCCAACAAATTACTCCATATACACCCACCAAATTACGCAATATACTCCCAAAAATCAGTTACGAGAAGAACTAGAACAAGAAGAACAGTAAAACCTAGAACAACTAAGAAGAACAGTAAAACCTAGAACTAAGAAGAAGAGTAAAACCTAGAACAAGAAGAACATTAAAAATAGTAAAATGAGAGCTAGAACAAGAAGAACACTAAAACCTAGAAGAACGTAAAAGAACAGTAAAACCTAGTTCTTCGATTTCGAAATGTGAAAAATCTACAAGATGAGTAAAATAGTAACGTACCTTGAGTAATATTTCTTCGATTTTTCCTGAGATTGTTGATTGAGAGTTCTATCTTTTGTTGATGGTTTCTGCTAATCTTCGCGACGAGTTCTATCTCTTCAGTTTGGAATGTTTCTCGAAACTTGATGGTTTGTGTTATCTTCGAAGGAGAATAGGAAGAGTGCACCATAACGAGCGCTTTTTGCGAAGCGTAACCGTTGAGTGACGTGCGTGGCATTGACGCTCCATTCAAAGGGGAGTGAGTGCGCGTGTGATTTTTATGGGCTGGGCCAACTTGTAACGCTTGTAGGCCTTTTTTGCTTGTATGTGTAGCAGGCCTCTTTAAATTATACAACTTAACAGTTACAAAAGAATAAGAATTTTATACAATTTAGTTAAATAATAGAAATTCTAGAATTTAATATTTTAATTTTTATAAACAGAAAATAAATTATATTATTTCTAATTTTAAATTAGAATACCTCATTAAAAGCTGATTAGTAAATTGATAATTAAGTAGTATTTTTAAATTAATTTTAAGAGATTAAATTAGATTTTAAATTTATATAATATACTTTAATTTTATTGACCAAACCCTAATTTACCCAAAATTCTTAATTTTACTTTTGTCCCAAATTAAACTCTAATTCCCAAATTAAACCCCAAAAACCCTAACCCCTTCTAACTTAACCCTAACCACTGCCAATGTTTCCCTTCTCTGACCAAACCCAGCAGTAGTAGAAAAAAAAGAAAGAAACAGAGAAGGTAGAGAGCGAGAGAATGGGAGAGCAGAGGAAAAGGGGAAGAAGGGGGACCACATGCAGTCATCACTGCCACGCCGCGTCGTTGCTCCGCCGCTGTTCGTGCTTCTGTCGCCGTCAGAACTGCACGCCACTGCTGGAAGCATCTTCATCGCCGAGTTGCTTCGTCTTCCAGCCTCCATGGTCACCATCGCTAGGTTGCCACAAAGAGGAGGATCGGGAAGAGAGAGGGAGTTTGCATCCGTTGCTGTTGTTGGAGGGCAGGACTGTCACAGAGAAGGGTTTAGCCGTCACTGCTGTGCCTCAACCACCGTCAATTTGCTGCTGTTGTTGTTGTTGGAAGTCGTCGTCGTTGCCAGAAAAAGAGAAAACAAGCGAGAATGACGCCGGAGAAGGGATTTCCATCGCTGCCAGTCCCTGTTGGATTCCACCATGGAGAAAAGAACGACGCGAGGGAGAGAGGGAGACAGAGCCGTGTGAGCCAGAGGAGCGCTACCGTCCTTGCCATTGCCGCCACGGTCGCCGGTGAGTCATGCACCGCCATCAGAGTCGAAGATAGCACCAACCTTCTTCTTCTGGTTTCGATTCTCCTGTTCTTGAACCTGTAAGCTTTAATCCTTACTCTGCTTCCATTTTGTTTCTTAGTCTTTTCTGTTCTGAGTAAGGAAAATTAATGTTTCTATTTAACACTGCTACTCTGCCTTCCCTGTTTGCTGATGGAATTATCATAGGTGATAGTATTAATGGTACTAACGAGCTATTAGAGTTGCTACCGCTGCTGAAATTAACAAAGAAGGGATCATCGTGTTTAAATTCGACGGGTTCGACTAACTGAGGTATGAGTGCTTTTCTTAAACTTGTTTTACTTTCCAGAGTTGTTATAAATCGATATTAATGCGTAAAATACATTTTTTGTGATTTCGTAAGTCTTATGAATTGAATTGAGTTGATTTGGATGAATGAGATTATTAGTTTGATTGATAGATTGATCGATTGAAAAAGTTGGATATTTTGATTAGTTGATTGATGTTGTTAAAGTGGTTTTCCTTGAATTATTGGAGGAGATTCATTATTGGCATTTAGTTTAATTTTGAAAACGATTTAATTTTAGAAAAGATTTAATATTAAAATTCGATTTGATATTGAATCTGACTTGATATCAAAATTTGATTTTAAAATAAATTTGGAAAGGATTTGATATTTGAAAGTGGTTTGTTTATTGAGAATGATTTGCTATTTTGGAAATGATTCGAAAAGGATTTGAGGAATGGTTTGGTTTGAAACTGTCTGAGAAGACCGTGGATTCTTAATTATTGATTGGTGCTGTCGATTGAAGTTGATTTAAATTGCAATTTATAGGATTGGTTGATTGAATTTTGGATTTTGTAATTTCCTTGGGTTGAGTGTTGTTGTGATAATGGTAATTGGAAGTGATTTAAATGATTAACAGGCATTTGGTTTGATTTGGTTGGGACCCGAAAAGGGTGGCAGAGTCCGAATTTTAGAGGAGATGCTGCCGAAATTTTATAAAATTGGAAGTTTCGCCTAAAGTAATTATTTAAAAAGATTTAGTTTTTAAACATTATATGTTATAATATTGATTTATTTAGAAAAGAAAGAATTATGTTTTGGAATAGGATTGTTGATTAATGGAACGGAAAGAAGGATGATGAGGATTGACTTTGAAATGTGATTTTTGAATGAATTTGGAAATGGGATATGGATTGATGAATGATGATGATATTGAGAATGGCTTAGATATTGATGAATGATGAATGAATTATTTATATGGCTTATGAATTTGAATTATCTGATATACGAGATTCCTTGGATAAAGTACCGTGGCTTGCCACCACGTGTACCAGGTTGAAAACTTGATACTCTATTGACCCTACGACGTAAGAGTGACCGGGCACTATAAATTCTCAGGAATGTTACCTCCATTGAGCAATATTGATTATTTGAGAAAAAAAACTATGCATAGACTCATGGGGATGTGCGTCGGGGGATAGTCTAAGGTTTTCGGACTTGTCGGGTTGGCTGGATAACCGACAGATGAGCTCATTAGCCATAGGACAGGCGTGCATCATATACATTTGTATGCTTTGCTTGGGTTTGAACTTGTTTTGGTTTGCCTAATTGTTAAACTGTTCTTAACTGCTACCTGAACTATTTGATGTAACTGCTACCTAAACCTGTGCTTTCCTTGTTTGTCTTGCCTGTGTTTGTCCTGGTGTGCTACATTTGAGAATGAACTTTGGTGCTAAATTAGTAATTGTGTTAATTGATTTCGTGGTTAGTTTCTGATTGAGATTTTCTTATAAGAAAAGCAAGGTTTTAGATTTCTGAAAGATTAAACATTGTTTCTTTGAAAAGGTTTTGAACGATTATCTATTGGTTTTAAAAGGATTCCTAAGGCAATGATAATCACTGAGCTTAAAAATAGTTTTTTTTATTAAATATCTTCTTATGACAATTCTGAAACTCCGTGGTGAGATCGTGTGGTTAGGTTCTCACCCCCCTACAGCTTTACCTTTTTAGGAATCGGAGGAAGGAATATTGTGAAGAGTTATACCGCATTTTGGTTTATATGATGTTGTATTAATTAGATAATTTTTCTTCCCTCGTCTTTGTTATTACAATTTTGTAAGAGGGATAGGAGTTGTATGTTTTATATGTATATTATGTTATAAGCCGTTATGTAAGAAGTCTTGTATATGAACCTATGACTGTTTGTTTTTTTTAAGATAAAGTATTTATTTCCAGTTTTTAATAAAGTCAGAGATACGGTGTCGAGTCAAAGGCTCCTATTTTAATATTAAGTATATGAAGTTAGTCGTAATACTTCTTGCTATCAGAGTGGCGCAGCCGGAAGCGTGACATGTTGGTAGTGAGGGTGTTACAATGATAGTCCAAGTTTTGAAGCTGAATTAACCAAGAATGTTGAGACAGATCAACAACTTTCAAGTTCTCAAGAAACTACACCTGCAAGCAACGAAAATCTCAATTCTACAGGACGCAGCAAAAAATCCTGATTCAGAGGCAATTGTGGATCAAGATGAACTAGAATCTTCAACCCAAACCAAAAGGCTAAGAGAATAGAAATTTCTAAAAAATTATCTAGAGGAATTCATAATTGGTGATCCCTCTAAAGGAATGATAACTATATCATCTTTGAAAAGAGCCAAATCAAACAACATAGCTCTTATCTCAAAGATTGAACGTCGAACAAGTGCAGCAAAAAAAAAGTCAACTGTTCGGGTGTAGCATTATCCAGTGAATAAAAAAATATTTTTTGAAAAATTTAAAATTTTAAATAACTAAATTTTTTATTTTTAAATTTTTAAAATTTTAAATTATAAGATTAAATTTTTTATTTAAATTAGAAAAATAAAATAAAGTCTAGCAATATCTAGTAAACAACAGATCTGTAAATTTATTATTTTTTTAATATTTAGACAAAAAAAATAATTTTTTTCTAATAGTAGAAAAATAAAAAATTCCATCAATATCAAAAAGCCAGCAGCCAAATGTTTCCCATTTAAGAATATTTGGGTGTGCGATATATGTTCCCATTACACCACCTAATCGCACCAAAATGGGATCCCAAAAAAAATTGGGGATATATGTTGGATATGATTCTCCCTCCATAGTGAGGTATCTTGAGATACAAACTGGAGATGTATTTAAAGCCCGGTTTGCGGATTGTCATTTTGATGAATCAAAATTTCCAACATTAGGAGGAGAGAATAAGCTTCCTAAAAAGGAATTTAATTAGAATGCATCATCGTTAATGCATTTAGATCCTCGATAAGGGCAATGTGAACTAGAATTTCAAAAGATTATACATTTACAAAGAATAGCAAATGAATTGCCTGATGCATTTTCCAAAGAGGATAACCAAATCTTATATACCAGCGGAAAATGCCCCAATTCGAATTGATGTCCCAGTAGGACAAGTAGCCACCGAAGCAAATTCACGCCAGAAGCGTGGTAGGGCGGAAAATGCCCTAATTCGAATTGATGTCTCAGTTGGACAAATAGCCACTAAAGCAAATACACGCTAGAAGCGTGGTAGGCCTGTCGATTCCAAAGATAAAAATCCTCGAAAGCGAAAAGAGGTAAATAATATTCCTGTTGAAAAAGACATAGTAGAGACACCTGCATTTGTCCAAAATTCTGATATAATGTTAACGTCAGAAGACGTTCAGGTACCTGAAAATTGTGAAAATGACAAGATCTCGATAAATTATGTCTTTACAGGAAAGAAATGGGACCGAAATAAGACAATTGTCAATGAAATATTTGCATATAAGGTGGCATTAAATATCATGCATGAAAGTAAGGATCTTGAGCCAAGATCAGTCGAAGAATGTTGACAAAGAAATGATTGGCCAAAATGGGAAGAAGCCATGAAGGCTGAATTAGACTCACTTGCAAAACGTGAAGTTTTCGGACCTGTAGTCCGTACACCAGAAGATGTAAAACCTGTTGGATACCGGTGGGTATTTGTGAGAAAACGAAATGAGAAAAATGAAGTTGTGCGCTATAAAGCCCGACTTGTGGCACAAGGTTTTTCACAGAAGCCCGGTATAGATTATAAAGAAACGTATTCCCATGTAGTGGATACGATAACATTGCGTTATTTGGTCAGTTTATCTGCATATCATAAACTGCATATGCATTTAATGGATGTGGTAACAGCCTATTTATATGGCTCATTAGATCGGGATATCTATATGAAAGTCCCTGAAGGACTAAAGATATCTAAACCATCCAATGAATATTCACAAGGGTTATACTCAGTTAAATTACAAAGATCTTTATATGGCCTGAAGCAATCTGGACGAATGTGGTATAATCGTCTTACTGAGTATCTGGCCAAAAACGGATTTAAGAATGATGATATCTGCCCCTGTGTTTTCATAAAAAAACTGCATCTGGATTCATTATTATTGCTGTGTACGTTGATGATTTAAATATCATTGGAACTCCTGAAGAGATTCCAACAATTATAAAAACTCTAAAGGAAGAGTTTGAGATGAAAGATCTTGGAAAGACTAAATTTTGTCTCGACCTGCAGATCGAGCATACAAAAAATGGGATCTTTATTCATCAAACAACATACACAGAAAAGATCTTGAAAAGATTTTATATGGATAAGTCACATCCTTTGAGTACCCCAATGATCGTAAGATCTTTGGATATGGAAAAGGATCAATTCCGTCCTAAAGAAGAGAATGAAGATATCCTTGGTCCTGAAGTACCATATCTTAGTGCCATTGGAGTGCTAATATATCTTGCCAATAACACGCGACCTGACATATCATTCGCGGTGAATTTACTAGCAAGGTATAGGTCCTCTCCAACCAGAAGACATTGGAGTGGAATCAAGCAAATCTTTCGATATCTTCATGGGACGGTTGATATGGGATTATTTTATCCCTACGGATCCAAGTCACAACTAGTTGGCTATGCAGATGCCGGATACTTGTCTGATCCACAAAAGGGAGATCTCAAACAGGATACATGTTCACATATGGTGGTACAACTATATCATGGAGGTCCACGAAACAGACAATAGCAGTAACCTCCTCTAATCATGCCGAAATACTAGCGATTCATAAAGCAAGTCGCGAGTGTTTTTCGCTCAGGAGTTTGATCCAATATATCCTGTCATCATGTAGACTGATTGACCATAAGATAGCTCCAACTGTCCTGTTTGAAGATAATACAGCATGTATTGCTCAACTTAAAGGCGGATACATCAAAGGCGATAGAACAAAGCATATTTCTCCTAAATTCTTCTTCACTCATGATCTTCAAAATCAAGGGACAATTGATATCCAACAGATCCGCTCAAGTGACAATCTGGCAGATTTATTTACAAAGTCACTCCCAAAATCCTCCTTTGAAAGATTGGTACATCAGATTGGGATGCGTCGATTTTGAGATATAAAATAATGTCGGCAAGAGGGGGAGACTGTACTCTTTTTTCCTTGGTTAGGTTTTTTCCCATTGGGTTTTTCTTGACAAGGTTTTTAATGAGGCAGCCCCTATCACTAAAGAATATTGTACTCTTTTTCATTCACCAAAGTTTTTTTCCACTGGATTTTTCTTTAGTAAGGTTTTAACGAGGCAATAATCTTAAATGGTCATCCAAGGGGGAGTGTTGTGATAAGGATGTGGATAACCACGTATGCTAACCTTCTCAATACTGAAGGAACCTCTTTCAAGACAGAATCAAAATAAATGAGGTTTGAAAAGCAAGTCTTGTTACATGTATAAATAAGAGAAGCTACGGTTGAAGCAACACACATCAATAAAAACAATATTCTCTTCTTTCTTATTATACAAATATTTTCTCTCTCTTTTATCTCTCTTTAGTTTTAAACAACAGTATCTATAATATTAGTAAATATAGAGATTACTTATATTATAATGAAATAAAAACATATTTATATTTTTTATTTTATATTTATTTCTCTTCCTTATTTATTTATTTTACAACAAAACGTAACAAAAGAATCAATTGTTGAAAAATAAAGGTAGCTGAAAAGAGTTGTATAGTAATAAATTTAACAATTTAAATAGATGATTATTTGTTTAAAAAAAATGATTCAACATGTATAAAAAAATTAATAATGGCTCATTTCTTTTAGTTATAAAACCACCTTTTTTAACAAAAAGCACATTAGGAAAGAGAATTTGAATTTTACTTTTGAATATAACACTAATTGAGTGATAAAATTCAATAATGCATAAAAGCTTAGCTGTTTTCTTTACTAATAGGGAGAACAAATGCCCTTAAGAAACCAACATTAATTTTTCAATATACTAAATGGTAAAAATGATATTTATTTCAAAGAGAAAGTAGTAATTCGTGGATTGCTTGCCAACAAAATTTTAGGTATTTGATTATGAGAATTACTTTTATGATGACAACAATATTGCTATTTGATTATGATAATTACTTCACATAGTTAATATTTAAATTCGTCCCTGAAAAATTATTCATTCTTTAAATTAGTCCTCAAATAATTTTTTAATCATATTAGTCCCTGAAAAATAAAATATAAGTCAAATTAGTCCTTCCGTCAATTAGATGATAACGTGTCACGTTAAGTGCCATGTGACATGATGACGTATCACGCCACGTGGCGGGTCAGTGACACATGGCACGCCACATGGTAGGTCAGTGACACGTGTCACTTAACATGTAAAAAAGTTTTTTATAATCAAAATAGTCCTTGAAAGTCTAGACGTAAGTCATTTTCATCCCTCAAATTTTAAAAATTAATCAAATTAGTTCTTATATAATTTTTATTAAATATTCTAAAACATTTTTCTTACATTATTACATTTTGCTGGAATATATATATATATACTCAAAATTGAAATGTATATATTTATTAAGCTAAACAAAGTTATATGCTCAAAATCAAAATTTATGTATGTTAATCTAAATAAAGTTATACCAATATTTTTTTCTACTACATCTTTTTTTTTCATTACGGTATTACTTACATATAGGATGTAATGGTAGTGATACTTAGAGTCAAAATTCAAGAAGATCCACAAATTTTACTTCAATTCTAAACATTACAAAATATTGAAAATTTGTTGCTTTATTATTATTATTATTATTATTATTATTATTATTATTATTATTATTATTATTATTATTATATATGCTAAACGAATTGCTTCTTAAGCATAATACGTGCAAAGATCATAATAAATTTATGTGTGTTTCATATATTTGAGATATATTATATAATTTTTCTTTTAATTTCACAAATTAATGAGATAAAATGAAATAGGAAATATTATACTTACGCATAACACAGGCTATTCCGCACTAATACATTATATAAATAGATATGTTTCGTATTAAAATAAAAATTTTTGTGTTTTAAATGAAATATTTAAAAAAAATAGAATATTAAGATTCAAAAAGTGATTCCATAAACCAGTTTTTCAATTATTGAGTTTTACTATATAAATTAAATAATAATAAAAATTATAATTTTAAAAAATTTAAAAGATTTAAAATTTAAAATAATTACTATATTATTTAGTAAAATTTAAAATATTAAATTTTTAAATATATAATCAACAATAATTTGATAAATTTAGTTAAATAAAAAAAATTTTACTATAAAAAAATTACAATTTGAAAAGGTAAAATTTTAAAATACAAATGACAAAATAACTTTATAATAATTTAATTATTTTTATTATTTTATGTAAACAAAAATTTTGTTTATTAAGATCTAAAAATAATATTAAAATTAGTACTATAAAAAAATATTTTAAATTTAATATTATAAAGAAAAAAATAAAAAAAATTATATAAGAACTAATTTGATTAATTTTTAAAATTTGAAGGATAAAAATGACTTACATCTGGACTTTCAAAGACTATTTCGATTATAATTTTTTTTTACATGTCAAGTGGCATGCCACCCGCCACGTGGCGCGCCACGTGTCACTGACCCGCCACGTGACACTTAACGTGACACGTCATCATTCAACTGACAAAAGGACCAATTTGATTTACATTTCATTTTTCGATGACTAATATGCTAAAAAAATTATTTGAAGACTAATAATTTTAAGAATGAGTAATTTTTCAGAGACGAATTTAAGTATTAACCCTTACGCATAAAAACCTCAAATTTTAACTTTTTTGAGCACATGACTTAACATTACATACAACTTTTATTAGTTTCAAAGTTCTTACTATATAAATCTAACGACGGATGCTACGATGAAGAATGTTTTTCAACGAAAAGTAAATATTATCCTTTTTATAATAAAAAAAAAAGAATAAGAAGCAATTTACACAATTAAAATAATTAAAGCTAAAATTTTCAGAAATACATTTCAATTTTAACTCAAATTCTAATCTATATAAACTGCTATAAGCTACAAAATTTTTAAAATTTTCATATAAACTGTGAAAAAGTGGAGTGAATGTGTATGTGTGTGTGAGTTTGGGGAGTGAAAGTCTTTTGAGAGAGACGAATTCTTTTGCTCTTTCTAGGTGTAGTTCTCTTTCTCATTATGAAGAAGGTGAATGGTAATGGAGGTTGAAGAGAAGGCCGAAGGGTGAGGTGAGTGGAGGGAGGTTATAGGGACATTAAATGTTGATTGGAAAGAGATAGTGGAAGGAGTTAATGACCATCAAGGGCGCGGTTATTAACCAAGGAGGTTTCAAAAACTGAAAAAAAAGTTTCCTTAAATCAAGGGATTAGTTGTAAGGAAAGATTTGATTTGACACCTTGTTTCTTCCTATAGGATATGATGAGACAACCAAGAGATTTGTGATTTTCAGAAAATAAGGAACTAACAAAACTGTCATGGTGGGGTCAAAGATATTTGGTAGGGCCCAAGAAAAATAAATTATGCGTTGCCTCCCCTTTGAACATAGCCCTTCCATCATGCCCTTATTTTTATCTCGTCCATTCCTACGAGACAAAACTGAACAGAGTCAAATATTTCACAAATTATCAACGGAACTTAAATCAAACATTCCTAAACTTTTTTTCAAGGTGCAGAATCTGTCTTCACACAGGGGTTTTGTAAAAATATCAACAATTTGGTCTTCAGATTTTACAAATTGAATATCAATAGTACCCTTTTGCACATGTTCTCTAATGAAATGATATTTTATCTCAATGTGCTTGGTTCTTGAGTGCAGAACAGGATTTTTTGAAATGTTTATAGCACTCATATTATCACAAAATAAGGGTATACTATTGATTTTTAATTTGTAATCTTCCAACTGTGTTTTTAACCAAATTAATTGAGAGCAACATGCAGATGCAGAAATGTATTCAGCTTCAGCTGTGGATAAAGCCATTGTGGCTTGCTTTTTGCTTGACCACATGTTGAGTGAGCTTCCAAGGAAGCAACACATGCCGGATGTGCTCCGTCTATCCACTCTATCTCCCGCATAATCTGCATCACAAAACCCTACTGCACAAAAATCATCAGATTTGGGATACCATAATCCAAAATTGCAAGTCCCCTTAATGTATCTAATGATGCGCTTAACATCTGTAAGATGGGATTCTTTTGGGTGAGATTGAAACCTTGAGCATACACCCACACTTTGGACAATGTCCGGTCTAGAGGAGGTAAGATACATAAGTGAACCTATCATTCCTCTATACCTTGTTTCATCCACATCTTGGCCATCATCATCCTTTTCAAGTTTTGTGTTAGGATGCATTGGTGTACCCATTGGTTTGGAATTTTCTAGGCCAAACTTTTTGATAAGTTCTTTTGCATACTTTCCTTGGTGAATAAAGGTACCACTAGGAGTTTGTTTGATTTGGAGGCCAAGAAAGAAAGTTAGCTCTCCCATTAAACTCATCTCAAACTCACTAGTCATAAGTTTTCCAAACTCTTCACATAAGGATACATTGGCCGATCCAAATACAATATCATCAACATAAACTTGAACAAGGAGTATATCATCATTAGATGCTTTAATAAATAAAGTAGTGTCGGTGGCACCCCTTTGAAAATGATTTTCCAACAAGAAGGCACTAAACCTTTCATACCAAGCTCTTGGAGCTTGTCTAAGACCATAAAGAGCCTTAGTTAGTTTGAAAACATGATTTGGAAACTCTTTATCCTCAAAATCGGGGGGTTGTGCCACATACACTTCTATATCAATAAAGCCATTAAGGAAAGTACATTTAACATCCATTTGAAACATTTTGAAACCTTTATGGGCAGCATAGGCAAGAAGCAACCTAATTGCTTCCATTCTAGCTACAAGAGCAAAAGACTCATCAAAATCTATACCCTCTTCTTGATCGTAACCTTGGGCCACTAATCTAGCCTTGTTACGAACAACTTGTCCATCCTCACTAAGTTTATTTTTAAATACCCACTTAGTACCCGTAACTTTCTTACCATCCGGATGGGGTACTAGGGTCCAAACCTCATTCTTGTCGAATTGAGCAAGCTCTTCTTGCATGGCTTTGACCCATGATGGATCTTCAAGAGCTTGTTTGAAAATGTTGGGCTCCACTTGTGACAAGAGGGCAAAATTGCTTGGTTTGAATTGCCTTTTGGTTGAGGATCTTGTCGTTACACCTTGAGAGGGATCACCAATGATAAAGTCATGAGGATAACCCCTCATAGACTTCCATTCTCTGGGCTTTCTAAGTGGTGTTGAGCTTTGATGAGCTTCTGGTGGTCTCACTGTTTCAGTTTCTCGTGTCAGCTCAGGAGACAAAATGGAAATGTCTCCTTCAATCTGACGAGACAAAACTGGACTGGCAGATTCTTCATTTTGGGCAGATTTGGAATTTTCTTTACTAGTTCCGACTTCTTCACCATCTGAATCATTATCTATCACAGTATTGGGAATTAAATTAAAATCACAAAAAGTAACATGTATGGATTCCTCTATAGTTCTATGCTCCTTGAGATAAACTCTATAGGCCTTGCTTGTGGTGGAATATCCAACAAACATTCCTTCATAGGATTTTGGATCAAACTTTCCAAGGTTTTCTTTATTATTAAGCACAAAGCATTTGCATCCAAAAACATGAAAGTACTTAAGATTTGGAGGGGTTCCTTTCCATAGCTCATAAGGAGTTTTCTTCAACCCTTTTCTAATGATTGTCCTATTCAAAATGTAACAAGCTGTATTCACAGCTTCAGCCCATAAAAATTTAGGAATCTCATTCTCACAAAGCATAGCCCTAGTCATCTCTTGAAGGTTTCTATTCCTTCTTTCAACCACCCCATTTTGTTGGGGGATTCTAGGGCATGAAAAGTTATGAGAAATTCCTAAGTCATCACAGAATTTTTTACAATCTTGGTTTTCAAATTCTCTTCCGTGGTCACTTCTCAAATGGGCAATTTTTAAATTCTTTTCATTTTGAATTTTCTTGCAAACGGTGGAGAAGGCATGAAAAGTATCATTCTTATGAGCAAGGAAAAGTACCCAACCAAATCTAGAGTAATCATCTACCACCACAAGACCATAGTGTTTACCTCCCAAACTTTGAGTTCTAGTAGGACCGAAAAGATCAATATTTAACATCTCTAATGGCCTTTTGGTTGAGATTCCATCTTTTGATTTAAAAGAAGATTTTACTTGTTTGCCCAATTGGCAAGCATCACAAGTAAGATCCTTATCAAACTTGATGTTTGGAATTCCTCTAACCAAATTTTTCTTGAAACTTTGTATCATTAGAAGATGAAACAATCTTTTCAAAATGAGATTTTTCTGCAGATTTATAAAACCCCAACCCAGTCTTATCATAAAGAGGTTTTTGACTAGCCAAGATTTGATTAAGATTTTCAGAACTTTGAGTGAACTTGGCTAAGTCTTCCTTAAGCCTTTTAACCTCTTTAAGCAACTCTTCATTTCTTTTAAAACATTCTACATATGCAAGAACGGAATGATCACTTTCACAGCTCCTAATTTGGGCTTTTAACTGCTTATTTTCTTCAACAAGATCACAAGCAGTTTCGGCCTCCCTCACTTTCTCTTTAAGAAAACTGTTTTCAGCTTTAAGAATGGTGATTTGTTGTTCAAGTTCTTGATTTTCCAGCAGGAAGCATCTTATTTTTTTCGGAAAGGTGGTCTATCATAAGATGAAGATCTTCAGTGTGAGGGTTATGAAAGATTACCTGATCTATGTGATCTGCCACGAGGCACGGTTGTGACTTGGTCTTAGATTCCTCTTCATCATCATCTGAGTCATTTTCCAAATCTTCCCATGAAGCCATCAGTCCCTTCTTCTTTTCACTTTTTGGCTTCTCGTCCTTCTTTAACTTGGGACAGTCAGATTTGAAATGCCACATTTCCTTGCAGTTGTAACAAGTTACTTTGCTAAGGTCTTTCTTCATTTTTCTTGAGTTGCTGCCTTTGCCTTTGAGCTTCACCATTTTCCTGAATTTTTTGGCAAAAAACACAAACTCATTTTCAGAAGAGTTATCACTGGATTCACCATCCAGAGGGTTAGTCACAGAAGAAAAAGCAATTCCTTTCTTTTTTGAATCTTTTTTCAAATAAGTGTTTTCAAAAGCAAGAAGGTTTCCTCTCAAATCATCACATGTCATGGAATCTAAGCTACAGCTCTCAGAAATAATTAAAGCTTTTGTTTCCCACTCTTTTGTGAGACATATCAACACTCTCCTCACAAGCACAGAATCAGGATCCGTAATTCCCAGAGTATTTAAGCCAACAATGATGATGTTGAATCGTTAAAACAGCTCATCAATAGACTCACATTCCTTCATTGCAAACATTTCATACTCTCTGTTCAACATGTCTGTCCGAGTCTTCTTTACAATGGTGGTTTCCTCATGAGTGATTTGCAGTTTGTCCCAGATTTCCTTTGCTGTTGTGCATCGTGATACCCGTCGGTACTCCTCGAAGCTGATAGCACAGTTGAGCAAGTTTACTGCCTTGGCATTTAGCTCCACCTTCTTCCTATCTTCCTCGGTCCAACTTGCTTCTGGTTTAAGAGTGACTACTCCTTCAGCACTTGTGTTAGTTGGAAATTGAAGACCTTCCAAGATGATCTTCCAGAGTCTGTAGTCTACTGCTTGCACAAAGATCTTCATTCTCTCTTTCCAATAGGTATAATTTTTCCCATTGAAAAGAGGTGGTCTGTTGCTTGACTGTCCTTCTGTGAGGTTGTAGGACACCAGATTAGAGCCACTGCTTTCCGCCATCTGGATCTTTTCTCCAAGCTGCAAAGCTTGATCTCTTTGAGACCAAGCTTTGATACCAATTGATGGTTATCAGTGGCTAAGAGAAGGGGGGTTGAATCTTAGCCTCCTTTTCACTTGATAATACTTGCTGACCTTTGAAACCACTTCTGGAAATTTTGTCTTTTTATCTTATGACTAGCCACGAGACTTTTTATTTTGTCTCATCCCCAGCCACGAGACTTTTTTTTGTCTCGTCACTTTGCACGAGATATTTTTAGTTTTAGCTCCTGTGCAAAAGAAACAAAAATGGAGTAGGGGAGAGAGAAAATTACACCCAGATATATCCTGGTTCAGCTGCTAAGTGTAGTGCAGCCTACATCCAGTCTCTATCACAAACATGATGGAATTTCACTATAATCTTCTTGATTACAGACTGTAAAGTGCTAACCCAACTTACACTGTGCCTTGCACTCTCACACTTTCTCCTTGCTCCAAACCGTGGCTGTTCTCTCCTTTTATAGAAGAGGGAACCCTCTACCTTTGAAGTCAAAAACCAAGCCAACTTCTTCTTCTCCAAGAACAAAACCGGTTCGGCCAGAGAGAGAAGAGATAATCCATGCAAAACCCAACATACAATTACCTCTAGTCCTTCCTTTGTCATCACTCTTCATCAATCCAAGCGCTCTATCCTTGGCTTGCTCTCCAAGATGAATTTCTGGCCCTTGATGCTTCATGATGATGATGGCTTCTTCTGCTCCACTTTTGCTTCCTCCCTCATGTAGCCACCCTAGCTACCTTCTGTGATGAGTGAACCCAAAAGTAGTGACAAGCCATCTTCTCCAAGATCTTCTCCTTGCTGGCCAAAATCTTCCTTATCCATTTTTGGTATGGAGAGGCTGAGATCACCATATCTTTCCTTTCATGGTTGCAGATCTTAGCCACTACATTTTTTATGTTTTCTTGCCATCATTTTGATGGTCTTTAGACGTGCCTTTCCTTCTTTTTGGTAGCTCAATGTAGCTTCCATGGTTTGCTGGGTAATGTCCAAAAAAGAAGAAAGAAAGAATGAGAGAGAAGAAACAAATGAAAGAGAAGCAATTAAATGAATTAAACAAATTAAGTGGAAATAGTTACTTTTACTTCCCTTGCTTGAGTGGCGTGCAGCATTTAGACAAATCAATCATGTCACTCATACTCTCTCTCTCATTTATGTTTCCAATGCATGTATTAATTCTTCTAAATAAAACTTTGAGTTCCATCACATGCTTAAAAAAGAGATCGTTGAAGGCATCAGGCAAATAACAACATTTGCTTTCCTGATAAATTATTTTCGGATCATGCATTGGGGTGTATAGCAAAATATGACTAACTTGGGCTTGTAACAATAATGGATCAATTTTGGCCCAAGTAACATAACAATCAATTCAGCCATTAATCAAGGCTGATTGCAACTTTTATTTGGGCTTGCACCAGAATTCTTTATTTCTGGCCCAATTAAAGACCTGCATCACAAAATTATTAGTTTAACAAATAAGAGTTAAAATCATTTTATCGTCCCCGACGTAATTTTTTATTTAAAATCATCCTTAATGTTTTTTTTCGTATTAAAATTGTACTTTTAAATAAATTTTTTAATTTAATTCCTAAACTACCCCTATTTTAATAAAAAAAATAAAATTTTAAAAAAATAAAAAAACGTGTTTTGGGGGAGGGGGAAGAAAACGCGGGAGGGAGGGGAGGAGTCCATCGCCATAGCCGCCGCCACCATCCGACACCTGCATCGTCGCCGGTCCGCCCACAAGCCGCCGCCAGAACCACGACCAGAGGAAGACGTCGCCGCCTTCCCTTCATGCATGCTTCTGCCGCCACCGTGGAGTGTGTCGCCGGGAAGGGGAGCCCGAGCTACCGATCTACCCAGCCGTGGCGTATGTTGCCGCCGTTCATGCATGCTCCTGCCACCGCTGATCTACCCAGCCGTGGAGTGTGTCGCCGCCGTTCATGCATGCTCCTGCCACCGCCAATCTACCCAGCCGCCATCGCTCCATCGTCCACGAGCTGCCGGTGGCCCTGCTTCGCCTTCTGCATTTGCTTCTTTGTGCTTTGAATTTCTGATTTGGCTTTGTGCTTCTCTGTTGATTTGGCTTTGTGCTTGAATTTTCTGCTTCTGCTTCTCTTTCTTGTTGAATTTTCTGCTTCTACTTCTCCATTGTTGAATTTGTGCTTCTGCTTGTGTTGATTTAGTTATTGGATTTGTTGAATTTGCGTTGATTTGTTGATTTGTTGCTTTCTGTTTTGCTTGTGTTAAATTTGTGTTGATTTGTTGATTTTCTGCTTCTCTGTTAATGCTGTTATTCTTGGAAGTGGAGGTGGAGGTGGAGGTGTTAGTGTTGCTGTTGGTGCCGGTGTTAGTGCCGGTGCTAGTGTTGGTGTTGGTGCCGTTGCCGATGTCGGTGCTAGTGGTGGAGGTAAAGGTGCCAGTAGTAATGAAGGGTATTTTTGTCCAGAAAAATTTAAAAGAACGATTTTACTACGAAAAAAACGTTAAGGATGATTCTAAATAAAAAATTATGTCAGGAACAGTTTCGATTCTGACGCTAAACTTTAGGGACCAAAACCATACTTACCCCTTATATATACCATAGCGTTATACTATTATCATACGTACTCTGAATTATTTTTTGCCAATAAAACACAACCAATATGTGCAACTATTTTACAACCACCATTTCGCATGGATTTATTACCAATTCACACTCACACACACACTTAAACAGAAATATTGAACATGCATTATATGCTTATGGGATTGGATGTATAACAACTTTTCCGGTGGCTCTATTGGTCTTGAGGTAGGAAAATGCTTCTATTGCCTTAGAAAATGGGAGAGGGCTCTTGGGATCCAACACTGGCTTCACCTTGCTACTATCCAAATAAGGTTTGAGTTTGTCCAAGACAGCACCATCTGAATGGAGAAAGAACCATATTGCAGGTGGACTTGCAGGTCCTGCTATTGTTATTACTTGTCCTCCTTCTTTGGTAGCCTTCAATGCCCTGTCACTTTGGCCTTTTTTACAATAAAATCTCTTTTAGCTTTTGTTCCGAGGGTTACCTGAAACTGTAGGTCGATCTCGGTCGAGATCTTCTGTGTTGGTCGGAACCATCGTGTCCGGCAGGTGTATTGCGGCCGGAGCTGGTGTGTCCGACTTGCGGGACTGAGAGTGCTGCTGATCCTTCTTTCCCGGAGGGTGGGGGTACCTGCAAGGGACTCCGATGCTTAAGTTAGCAAGGGTATTAAGCAGGTATTGAGTAGAATTAGAGTATGAGTTATACCTGGGAGCTCCAGTGTATTTATAATGGTGTGGAGTGATCTTTTTGGATAAGATAAGTTAGTTATCTTATCTTATCTTATCTTTTGAGTGAGGTCGTCTTATCTTCAAGGGAACCGCCCTTCTTTTGTAGGCTTTGGGCTGCCTTAGGATCTGGGGCGTGTTCCTCTATTTGGGCCCTTTGTTTGGGCTTTCTCGTGACTTGGCCGAGCTCTTTGAGAAGAGGTCGGATTGTCCTGACCTGAAGAGGTCAGTCGCTTTGTCTGTAGAACATCCCGGGTCGGACAACTCGACCCAGGATATGAACAGTGCCCCTGCTTGAGCTCGGTCTTCTTTTTGAGATCGAGTCCTTGACTTCGGTCTTTCTTTGGTGAAGCCAAACTCAAGCATTTTGTTGACTCCTTTGTAGCAGCTTTGAATGTAGAACGTTTCTTCTAAAAGACGCGCGCTTTTATATCGGCGCTTTTTTGGGAACGTGCGAGGGTTTAATGCCTTCTTTAATTTGAACATTAATTGCCCCGTTTCCCTTTGGCTCTTTATTTCGATTTTGAAAACCCATAAACGGTTTCTCTCCTTTTTCCCTCTTCGTAACTTCTTTTCTCCGCTCTCTCCGCTCTCTGGTTTTTGTTTGCGCTTTTGCTTTCTTTGTGTTGCGGCGTCGTTTGGCGTTTGGGAGCCTGGAGTTTTGCGTTTCTCCCTGCGACATTGCTCTTGTTTGTGTTCTTTCTTTTGCTTGTGAGAAGGCGTTCCCAGATTTTGTCTTCCATCTTTGGTTTCTTTGAAGCTCGCTGCTCTTACCAGGTTGGTACTAGCTTTCTTGCTTCTTTCGTAGCTTTGTCTTCAGTTTTTGGTGAAGTTTTGATTTTGCATGTTTGAAAGTTTGAATCTTTTCGTGGTCTTGTATTTGCTTGTCACTGTAACATGTTTTTCCTGTCTTTCTTTTTGGCTTTTCCGTTGAGGCTTTCTAGGGTTTTATTGTCGCTTGTGGTTTTTTCCTGCCTGATACTTGATAAGAATCTGCGTCTGTTCCTCGCTTTGTTTGGAGATTTGCTTTTTGTCTGATGTTGAAAAAAGGTTGCATCTTTAATGATCTCTGCTTGGCGTGTTTGGTAGAATGTAACGATTTTTTGTATTTCTCCTTGAAGAAAGGTGTTTGTTGTTTTTTGAATTTCTTTTTGAGACATGCTGGGATGTAAGCTTGTAGATTGATTTCTGGAAACCTTGCTTTGTTACTGCCTCCAAAGGATGCCCCAGGACTTTGGTTTGAGTCCTGGGGTTTTCCTTTTCTTTGTTCCATTGCCTAAGTAGTATTGACCGAGTTGTTTTCTCCCTTTGTCCGAGATGTTTGTGGTAACCCCATCTTCTTTTCTTACTTGTAAGGTTAGTTGGCCTTATGTCTTCTTCGCAATAACATTGTAGAGGTGTCTTCCAGAGTTCCCGAGGGGATGTCCGATTGGCTGGACTCCCTTGTTTTATTGTGTGTTTTTGTTGTGGATGCTGAGTTTTGCACAGAGCTAAGAAAGCGCCATATGATTTGTGGTAACAATGCCCGTGAGGAGGATTACGAGCTTGTTGCTCCTGATTCTGACGAGAGAGTTTGTTTTCCGACTTCCATTGAGAGGGAGCGTCCCTTCTTCTATG
Organism: Arachis duranensis; assembly: GCF_000817695.3. Taxonomy (NCBI): domain Eukaryota; kingdom Viridiplantae; phylum Streptophyta; class Magnoliopsida; order Fabales; family Fabaceae; genus Arachis; species Arachis duranensis. Next base: position 32,129,097 of record NC_029779.3, read on the forward strand.
CCTATGAATACTTCTTCAGCCAGTTGAACGTTACTTTTCCTTTTACTACTTTCGAGACCGACCTGTTGTGGTCGTGTAATATTGCCCCATCCCAGCTTCACCCTAATTCCTGGGGTTTTATTAAAATTTTTCAACTTCTCTGCCGTGAATTAGATGTAACACCTACCCAGACTCTTTACCTTTATTTGTTTGTTTCCGCCAAGCCTGGCGGTTCTTCAAAAAAGAAAGCTTCCTAGGTTTCCTTCAGGTCCGCCCAGGGCCACAAAGTTTTTGCTATGTATGATGAGTCCTTTAAGGAGTTCAAGAATTACTTCTTTAAGGTTCATTCTGTCGAGGGGGCCCGCCCCTTTTTTCTTGATGAAAATGATGAGCCTTCTTTTCCTCTAGAGTGGCAGAGGGATGTGAGAGTGTCTCGCTATACCTGGGAGATGCTTGATGATGTTGAGCGTGCCTTTGTTGTTGTTCTTGAGGATCTATGGGGGAAACCACCCCATCTTGATACAAAAAGGTTTTTGAATGACTCGTCCTTGGTTCGGACTGTTTTGGGTACTTGTCTGACTTGTCTCTTATACTTGTTTCTTAATTTTTTTCTTTCTCTTGTTGTGACCGTAACTCTTTGCTGTGGCTAATTCTGTTTTTGTAGGGATGTCAAAGAACAACGACTCCATGAAGGCCTTTAAAAGGGCAAAAAAGGCAACTGCTACTCTGAACATCTCGGCCAAAGTGGCCTGCGATGGATCTTCTCAGGTCACATGAAGCCTCTTGTGTCGAGTTCTCTCGGGCCGAGGAAAGTAATTCCTACTCCTCGGTTTCATCAGGTCGATCCTCCTCAGATTTCTGCCGTTGCTTCTGGTGTCCCTCCTTTAAAAAAGCAAAAAACATCCGAGCCCTTTAACCTGGATGCCCTGGACTTTGATGCTATCGAGTTTGTTGACCAGCAAATTGCCCCCTATGGTGGGCTTTCTATGGACGACGTGTCTCTTCTTCAGCATCTTGATTTTATCACCAAAAGTAGTGTGAAGATGGCTCATATGGGTGCGGCTATTTTCTGAACAGTTCAGGGGATCCCGATTCATGCCACAAAATCCTTCATGGAGGAGGCCAAGTCAGAATTTGATCGGATCAAGGGTCTGAAGGATGAGTTGGAGGTGAAGTTGGCGAAGGTGGAGAAGGAGCTGGAGGGTGAGAAGGCCAACTCTATTGCCCTGGCTGCTTCTTTGAAGTTGGCTGAGGACATGGCCTTGAAGCATAAGGATAGCTATGTCTCGGCTTATAGGGAATTAATGCATCTCCGGGATGATTTGGAAACTTCTCGGGTTAATTATGCCGAGCTTCAAGGTCACCTTGTGGGTGGCGTAACTGCTGCCTCCGAGAACCTGATGGAGCAGTTCCGGATTGTTACTTCTGATGCCGACTTGACTCTCGTCAGCCTGGACAATGTTGTGAGGGATGGTAAGATTGTCCTTGATGACCAGGATGATGATGATGCTGACCCTCCCCCAGTGCCTTCTCTTAAAGTGTCGACCTCCTCAGTTCCTCCCGTTACGTCCGATCTGAATTGGCAGATTCTGAACCGGGATGATGGAACTGTAGATGCTGTGCCTATTCAGACTTGCCATCCTTCTCCCCGTACTGATGCTGCCGGGAAGGCTCCAGATCTTGGTTGACTTCCTTTTTTAAGTATTTGTGTAAATAGCCCAGTTTGTGGGCTTTGAACTCTTTTTTTGTAAATGATGCTTTGTTGACTGTTGATACTCCAGTTGCTATTTTTAGCAACTTTATTTTGAAAAACAAAATTGTTTCTTTGAGGTTGATTTTGGTGGCCTCTTGAAGCTTTATCATACTATGCTTTTATTGTGCTTTAATAGGGTATCTGTTGGAATCTTACTGCTTGGCCTCTTTAGATTGCTTTCGTACTTATTGTTTGTAGCTTGGATCCTTTTGAGGCCGTGACTGTGGGGGGTCCGACTTGTTTCTCGGTTTTCTCGCTTTTGTTTGTATTTTTAGCGCCTCATAACCGATTTCTTTATGTTGGTCCCCTTCTAAGTTATTTTTGTAATCCTCTTTCCCGGACCTTTGTCAGGTCTCTTTAAGGGATTACTTTTATAACTTATCTCTGTAGGAGACTGTTCCAAGGGTTACCTGAAACTGTAGGTCGATCTCGGTCGAGATTTTTTGTGTTGGTCGGAACCGACATGTCCGACAGGTGTATTGCGGCCGGAGCTGGTGTGTTCGACTTGCGGGACTGAGAGTGCTGTTGATCCTTCTTTTCCGGAGGGTGGGGGGTACCTGCAAGGGACTCCGATACTTAAGTTAGCAAGGGTATTAAGCAGGTATTGAGTAGAATCAGAGTATGAGTTATACCTGGGTGCTCCAGTGTATTTATAATGGTGTGGAGTGACCTTTTTGGATAAGATAAGTTAGTTATCTTATCTTATCTTATCTTTTGAGTGAGGTCATCTTATCTTCAAGGGAACCGCCCTTCTTTTGTAGGCTTTGGGCTGCCTTAGGATCTGGGGCGTGTTCCTCTATTTGGGCCCTTTGTTTGGGCTTTCTCGTGACTTGGTCGAGCTCTTTGAGAAGATGTTAGATTGTCCTGACCTGAAGAGGTCAGTCGCTTTGTCTGTAGAATATCTCGGGTCGAACAACTCGACCCAGGATATGAACAGCTTCTAATTATAGTATAAACTACTAGTTTTTATTAAATATTCAGTTTTCAGTAAAATAGATTTTAAAATATATATATATTTTAGCACCAAAAAGTTATTTTTGTCGAACAAAATGTACAAATTTTCACCGAATATATAGGCATTATTCAAAGCATATGTAAGTTATTGGTTCAAATATGCAATGAGAAACTCTAGGCTAGTAATTTTTAGTATTTTTTATCTATTTGACTAATATAAACATTAAATTATTTTTAAAAAATAAATTTTAATAAATATAAGTATAAATTATTGATGGCAAAAAATAATGATATTTGCTCGCCATGTAATATTGCTCGTATGCAAAACAGTGAAAAACAATGCTTTATATAAAATTGTTTGCATATTTAGTTATTAATTAGTAATTATATATATAGTGTGAATTCACTCTCATTCTTTTAATTTTATTTTTCTTCTTACTTTATAGAATTTGCACACCATTTCAAATTTTGCCGAATTTTTAAACTTCATAAAATTTTGACCTTTAATGATCTACTAAGAACATACAAATAACTGTGAAAAGTGATAAAGTAGCATATATCTTTACCTACTGTGTCATACACAAAATCAAATTTTTCTGGCAGTTCTTCAAAATTCTCCTTTGTATAATCAATAGGCAAGTCTGCTCCTAACTCCCTTAACAGCTCCAATTTTCCAGTACTAGCAGTAGCTGCTACCTTAGATGCACCAAAAACTTGCTTGGCTAACTACAACATCAAATTCGCCAGTGACACATGTTTTATACTCCACAATGGAAAAAAAAAAATTAAATAAGAATGTTAATAATTAGGTGTAAATCATATCCTAAAATTCCCTCCCTTTAATCTTTGCTCATTTACTATTTTATTGGCCGAATATTGATAGAAGAAAAGTTGATTCCTTTAAGATAGCATTATCCAAACCTGAATAACAAGGCTTCCAACTCCACCAGCACCTCCAAGAACAAGAATAGATTTTCCAGAAGAAAATTGAGCTCTCTCGATACCTTGATAAGCAGTGATGATTGCTAAAGGGAGGCTAGAAGCTTCAATAAAGCTCAAATTAGAGGGTTTGTGTGCCAACACCTTCTCTTCGGCACTAGTATACTCTGCTAAGGTCCCAATAGCCTTTGGATTCCCAGCATTCTCATTGATATCACCATAAACTTCATCTCCAACCTTAAATTTCTTCACTTTGCTTCCCACTTTCACCACCACACCAGCAACATCATACCCTGGAGCTGTCTTTTCAAACAAAAGCCACACACAAAAATTTCATGTTGAAAAGATTATATACAAATTTTAGTATTATATATTGAGTGGAACTAAATAAGTAGAGAAAAAAATTAAGTAGACAATCAACTTTTAAACTAAATTTTTATCATAAAAAACTGAAACAATGATCATTTTAATTCGGGTTAAGTACGATTTTGGTTTCTAAGATATAGGTCGAAAATTTTTATCGTTCTTAACTTTTTTTTTTTTGCAAACAAAAATCATTCCTAAAGTTTAATTTAATTTTAAAATTATCCTTTTTACTTAATTTTTAATTTTTATTACCAAATTACCCCTAACCAAATAAATTATAAAATTAAAAAAAGAAAAAAAAGAGAAACAGAATGGATGAGGGAGAGAAGAGAATCACGCGAGAGGGGGAAGAAAAAAAAGGGGACAAGGAAGAAGAGGGGGAAGAAAGGAAGAGGGAGAAAGGGAGGAGGCTTGGAGCCACCGTCGCCGTCGGAAATCAAAACCAAAGGAAGAGAAAGCTTGCGAGGGAGGGAGAGGGAGAAGGAAATGTGCTTCGTTGCCGTCGGCGCTCTGCCATTGCCGCCGGTACTACTGACCTCGTTGCCGCTTCGCGTCTTTGTCGTTGGTCCTCCATAGGGTTCCAATTCTGTTTCTGATTTGTTCTGCTCCTAATTCTGATTTATTCTGCTTCTGATTATTCTTCTGCTTTCTATTTTTTCTGCATCTGATTCTAATTTTATTATTTTTGTTCTTCTGATTCTAATTATGTTTCTTTGATGTTATTGTTGTTGTGCTTCTGATTTCATTATTCTTCTGATTCTGATTTATTCTGCTTCTGATTGTTCTTCTGCTTCTATTTTTTATTCTAACTTCATTATTTTTGTATTTCTGATTCTAATTTTGTTTATTTGATTTCGTTATTGTTGCACTTTTGATTTCATTGTTCTTCTGATTCTGATTTGTGCTACTTTTGCTTCTGATTTGTTTTACTTCTAATTGTTCTTCTGCTTTTGATTTTATTTATACTTCTATTCTATTTTTTATGTTTATTGCATTGAATTTGTTTTTGATTTTATTGTTGTTGCTGCTAGTACTGTGATGAAGAAGAAAAAAAAGAAGAGATGCTGCTGTGATGGAGAAAAAGAAAAAGAATAATAGAAACGGGGTATTTTTGTGAAGAAGAAAAAGGATATTTTAGTACGAAGGATGCTTTTAAAACTAAGTTAAACCTTAGGGACGATTTTATGAGCAAAAAAAGAGTTAAATTTAAATTTGTCCCCTGAAATTTGACCCGATACTCAATTTAACTCTTACAATTTCGTTAGTCCTAATTAGAACCCAGAATTTGCAACAGTGGCTCTCCTTGAGATCATCTCCGTCACCGGAAGACTGATCTGACACATTTACTTGACACAATATTCTTCACGTGGCCTGTTTAGTGCTGAGTGTGCTTGGTAATGATTATATGACCTAGAAAAGGTGTTAGATGACTCAATATGGCCCCTGCAATTAAAATGAATCCCTAGATAAAGTCCCAAAATTTTTAAACTGATCATCCATTATCATCTTTCCAGAGCTCTGCTAGGTTACACCACACTCTAAACACATGAAATTCATGGTGGCTCGTGATAGCAACAACAATAAAAGGGGAGGCAAGAGTGACCTTCGGATCTCGCAATGCCTCACACAGTCACACCTCTCTTTTTTCCAACTTGGTCGGGGTCGTGGATCTCGCAGGAATGGCATTCAAATTTCTTTGCTCCTCTACCAATGTTTGAAAACCTTCACTTATGATGTCGCTTTGAAATGACGTTGTTTTGGCCCCCTCCCCTTCAACACAAAGGTCCACCGCAACTGCAATAATATTAACATCGCTCAAATTGTCAGTGTGTCATGGTATAACAACTTTGTCTCCTCCTCTGCTTTTCTCTCTGTCTGTCTCTCTCTATGCCTCTATCCTTTTTTTGAAAAAAAAATCGAATATTTTTATTGTTATTGTTGTTGATGATGGTGAAGAGAGTTATAATGAAGCTTGTATATGGAGAGGAAAATAGTGGTAGTTATAATGATGGGATAGTTAAGAGGCTTTGCTGTGTTGTGCGATTTGGAAGGAGAGTTTTAACACCCATCCATACTTAAATGGCGTCCCTTTCATAAGATTTGAGCGTGAAACCAACATGACGCCATCTTAGATGTGTCATGTGTGTTAAGTAAATGTGTCAGATCAACATTCCGGTTACGAAAATGATTGCAGGGGCAATCGAGAGCCACTGTTACATCTAATTGAAGTTAGCGAAATTGTAAGGATTAAATTGAGTATCAAGCCAAATTTCAAGGGTCAAAAGGAGATTTAACTCGCAAAAAAAGGTTAAGGATGAAAAAAATTTTCAACCTATATTTTAGGGACCAAAATTGTATTTTTTTAGTTATGAAAAATATAATCTAATTTGATATTTTAAAAAATTATTTTAGTTCTACAAAATTACCAAAAATAATAATCTATTGAATAATTTTGTCAGAATCTTAAAAAATTTTATGTTCAGATAATTAATTTATAAAAATATTATTTGTATACTAAAATCAACAATCACTTATATATTTATATATAAATATATGTATTATTTAATTTATTTTTAATGTATATTTATATTCTAACATATATTTTATATTAATAACTGATTTTAGTGTACATCTAAGTTCGTTGATTAATTTATTCAAGTATATGCATCAAAACTCTTCCTTCATAATAATAATAATAATAATAATATTAATAATAAATCCTTACTGGAAATGGAGAGTCAGTGTCCTTGAAAAGTCCAAGGGCCTTCTTATAATCTACAGGGTTAAGGGCTGCAGCCACAACCTTGATGAGAACTTGGTCATCCTTGATTTGTGGTGTAGCTATGTTTGGGTCTAACTTGAGAGTCTCTTCAATGTTCCTATATTCATTGTAGACCCAGGCTTTTATGTGAGATGGGATGCTAGTCGTGCTTGCTGCCATGAACTTGGTTGAGCAGAAAAGCTTAGAAACTGAAGAGGGTATATGAAGAGTACTAATAAGATTGAACTTTAAATTAGTGCTTAGTGAGTAAATTGCTTCAAAGGTGTGTTACGTTACAATTGGGTAACGTCGCAATCACTGCTTCTAGTGACCACCATGCCTTTTTTTCTGGTTAGGTACATTTTGAGAGATTTTCCTGGAAATGTCACGATGCATGTAGCCGATTTTCCAACAAGGTTCATGATTTTCCCTTTTTCTTATGTTTTAATTACCATTTATTTAATTTGACGTACATGGCCCTAGTCTCCTACTTTAAATCTTTTCTAATTTCCAAATTTGGAGGAAAATATGTACAAGGAAATAAGAAATATTCATCAATAATATGTATCTCACTATTCACTAAAAGAAAATTAAAATATTTTAGTGACAATCTATTTTATTTGTAACCACAATAAAAATAATCACTAAGATTCTTATTCACAATTATATATTAGTTGGCTTATACTTTTTTTGATAAAAAATTTTATTGGTCATTATATATAACTTTCAAATGATTGCAAACCAAAAAAAATTAATTTTTAGTGGTTACTAATCTTATTAGCAATTTGTATGACGATTAAAATTAGTTATATTGTCATGTAATTACTTTTAATTATTATTATTATTATTATTATTTTAACAATTTTTTTAATTATATTCATGCTAGGGGTGTATTATCTTATAAGGAGTGTTAAGAGTCAATAAATTTTGTGATTTATAGTAATCAATTAGCTATTATTAATATTTTTAATGGTGTGAAATTACATCTAATGGTGGATAATTACTCATTTTTCTTTTGTTGGTTAAGTACGGACCCCCTAAACTTTCTCTTATCTTTTAACACGTGGCCCGTGGTTAGATGGAGCAAGTGAAGGAGCTCGAAGGGGGAGATGCTACTGCCAGGTAGCGTGCTCGGTTGCTCACTTAGCTAGCGTTTGTTTTGAGGTACTGAGATAGAGACTGAGAGATTGAAACTCAGTATCGTGTTTGTTAGTTCAGAGATTGGTACTAAAATTTCTGTCTCTGTCTCTAAAATTTCAGTATTTCAGTACCTCCAAAAAGTAGGGACACAGGGGATTGATTGAAATTTTTAGAGATGGAGACTAAAACTTTAATAACATTTTATACCTAAAATACTTTCATTTCAATTAATTAATTCTAATTTTATCTTTTGTGCAAATTAAATTAGAGTTTCATTCTTGTTTCAATTCCTGTCTCCCATTTTACACCAAACAAAATACTGTGATTTATTTCAGTCTTTCCGTCTCTGTCTCTCCACCAAACGCTACCTTAAGGAAGGGGATTAGGGTTCTGGCCTTTTGTGACCTAGGTAGCGGGTTAGGCAGGGAACGAAACAATGTCGTTTTTTTTTCATAATTCAAAAACTGTTCGAGTCTCGAATCGGTTCGATTGAGTGATTCCTGACCAATTCGACGGTCTAATTCCGATTTTTAAAATTTGCGGATATAACTCTGGACCGAATCGCAATCTTCATCGGTTCACAGTTTGATCGATTCAACTAGCCAATTTGAACCAATTTTAAAAACCTTGGTCATATAAGTTTCAATTTCACAATAATTACAACACAAATCGCACCAACTCCATCCTAACAAAATTATCCTCATCCTTCAGGCATGTATCACTTCACCAACAACATACCATAACTCATAAGAAAAGCATTGAATACAATCATAAAGTAAAAGCTAAAATAAGATACGGACAATATATACCTCTCTTCCCTTGCATGCAATTGTTTTTCATATGCAGTATTAGTGCGTGTCTGGTTTGTGTTTTCATTTTTTATTTTTATTTTTAATATTTTCTGTTTTTTAGATTTTGTGAAGAAAAAGTGAAAACAAAAGGTAAAAACAGAAAATAAAATTTTATTGTTTTTACTGTTTTTACTTTTTTTCTTCATACAATTCAAAAAACAAAAAAAACACTAAAATAAAAACACAAATCAAACACCCCCTAATTTTACTGCAATAGAAAAAAAAAGTATATTGATGTTCGTTTTAAACATCAGTATAATTAACTATTTCTAATTTTATGTCAAACAAGTATTTAAATTAAGACATTAAAAAAATGTCACCAAGGCAAAATGAAGAGATAGCTATATACTTATATCACTGTATCTTAATACAAGTTTATGCATCTAACTATATCCAGTGTTTTGAAATTGCGGTTATGGCAGCGCAATAACATTATGGCGTGGCGGGTTTTGACTTTGCTATCATACAGTGGTCGCCTCAACGTGGTTTTTAGGAATGGCGCGCGGCGCAATTGCGGTGACACCATAGCGGCAGAATGGAATGTAAATGGCAGAAATTACAGGTTTTTCGAATTTTTTAAAAAGATCTGAGACTGTTTTGGGTAAATTAGGAAACCTAAGTTATCCCACTAACTCTAATAATTAGCCTCTTATTCAAAAATTCCCTCTTCTACATTATCTTCGCAAAAACTTCTCTGAGCCACCCATAACACCGCTCGTCGCACTAATCATCGCTTCCTTGCTGCCACTGCTAACCAACGGTTTCTTCTCTGGTTCATACATCTTGTTTCAACTTCTCTTATTCATACATCTTGTTTCAACTTTGGAGACAAGTACACCTTTAGACATGTCATATTGCTTCTCTTCAATACCACGATGTCCAAAATTCAATTAATCTTTTTCCTAATCTGATGAGAACTCAAGCAACCAAATTACAATTCAAACAAACAATTTGTTACGGTAGGTAACCGGAGATTAGTACAAAGGATGGCGTTTGGCGGCCCAAGTGTGCGATGGATAAGAACTCCGGGTAGGCACGCAGCTCGGGAGGCTCCGTCCGACTTGTGCTCGCGTGTGAATGGGGGGTGGTACCTGCAAAGATACTCTGATGCCTAAGTTAGCAAGGGTGTAAGCAGGTCTGGAGAGTATTGGGCTTAGAGATACCTGAAGGGGTGTCAGGGTATTTATAGAGGCGAGCCAATAACCACCGTTGGTGTAGTGCCATATCTTTAGGGTGGTAACCGTCCCTATTATCTTGGGGAGGTTAAGATATGGCTGTGGTTTGGGTGAACTTGAGTGGTGGATGTCTATTCCACATTATGTGAGGGTTGTTAATTAACTTGGTTTTCACTAACGCTAGTCTTTCACTAAGTTAATTAGTGAGTTGGCTAGGACTTGTGGATTGAGGTTAATTATGTCCTTTTAACTTATTTTCGATGTATGGTTGACTAATTAGGATTAATCCACACACAATCACCATGTTTGTGGTCCACAACTAGGATAGCAAGCCCTAATTACCCAATCCTCACCAAGAGCCCTTTTAGTATTTAATTTCCAATTGCATTGCTTTTACTTGCATGCTCATTTTAATTACTTGCATATCAAGTTACTTTCTTGCATATTTACATTTCTTGCTATTTACATTTCCTTGCCATCATCCAATCCCCCTTGTTCCCTCATAGCCAATAATGACACTTAATTACAATTCCTAGGAAGAACGACCTGGAAGTCTAAATACTCTCGGTTATTGTGTTTTGATTGTGACATCTTCTGAGATTTAAATTTGATGGAGAATTACTTGTTGATCTAGGCTATTCTTACAACAAATGAATTCTTCTACTTAGAGAAAATCTAGATCACCAAATAATTCTCATCGTCAAGAGACCTTTTACCCTTCCTCCCTCGAGTGCTTTGGTTGTTGCTGCGATTGATTTTCTTCTGCTTCTTTGTAAACAAACGTTAGTTCTTCCTTCTCCTTTTCCCCTTTTATATTGGTACTACATTTTATAAGAGGCTTTTTGTATGCTTTGTTTTGCATTTTGGAAGAGTTCATGTGAGTCTGCCTGTAGGTCTAGTGACTTTGTGTTATTGGGTAGACTGCTCCGGCCTTTTAGGGAGCCCGTTATTGATCCTTCCCATTTTTCTTTGTAGGTTTCATTGTCTTTTTACCTACTGTAAAAGATGTCTTCTATTGAGTCCCTTTTGCTATGGGTGGACGTCATTGTTCTTGGGGAGAGCCCATTAGTAGATACAGACTATATCAACGATCTTCGTACCCACAGGATCTATGGCTCTGATGATGACAAGCCAAAGTATGAGTTGATTGCCCCGGGTCCTGAAGACCGGATTTGCTTTGGGAGGGCTGCTAATTCTGACCCTCATTTCTTTTTTATCTATGAGAGACTTTTCACTCGTTTGGGGGTTTTTCTGCCTTTTTCAGATTTTGAGATGGAGGTTCTGAACCACTGCTGAATCGCTCCTACCCAGCTTCACCCCAATTCTTGGGGCTTTCTGAAAATTTATCAGCTCGTGAGTCGAGAGTTGGCCTTTCCGACTTCTTTGAGAATTTTCTTTTATCTTTTTCACATGACCAAGCCCTTCAGTGGGCAAAATAATAAGCAACAGTGGAACACTTTCTGAGTCATTCAAGGTCGGAAAGTTTTCTCCATTTTTGATGAATCTTTTCATGATTTTAAAAACTTTTTCTTCAAAATTCAAGCCGTAGAGGGCCATCATCCCTTTTTCCTGGACGAAAATTCTTCTCCCCGCTTTCCTCTTTATTGGTTGGAGGCCTCCCATGTCGATAAGTATGGTCTGGATGACCTGGATGAGGTTGAGGAGGCTGTTGTGGGGTTCTTCCGAGAAGTTTGGGAGAGGGCCCTCTACTTGGATACAAAAAAGTTTCTTCAGGGATCTTCGAGTTTTGTGCGGACCCAATTAGGTAGCTTTATTATTGGTTTTGATGATTTTCGACTTGCAGCATTCCGACTTTGTAATTTAACTTTCCGCTTTCTTTTTCAGAGATGGTGAAGAAAAGTTCCAGCTCTTCCTACCAAAAAGTACAGGACACCAAGAAGAGGTCTTGGGCCTGAGTTGACGCTGCCAGGGCTGCTGGCACTCTTCCTCCTCCTCCTCCTTGTAACTTGGGGACCTCCTCTCGTCCCATTATGGTATCATCTTCTTCTGCTTCTTCTCTTCCTCCTGCCCCGCCCCAATCTTCCCCTGAACCCGAGAAGAAGAAGCGCCAGACTTCAGAGTCTAGCTCTTCTTTTTCTGGGAAAGCAAATTTGGTGGCCCCAAGTTCGTTCGGAATCACATCTATCCTTATACCCAAATTAATATGGATGATGTTTCCATTTGAAACCATCTTAATTTCTTAGTTTAGGGGAGTGTTCAGGCGGCTGGAGTATGCACAAAACTTCTTGATATTTTGGAGAAGACTCCCCTTAGCTCTTTGGGTTCTACCCAAAAGGTTGAGGAGCTAGAGGGGAGGATCTTCCTTTATTAGGAGGAGGAGAAAAGGCTAAAGGAGGAGGTCGTCGAGTTGAAGGAGGAGAGGACTCAGCTCCAGGAGAGGGAGAAGAAGTTAATGGGCCAGCGTGCCATGGCGGAGGGCCTTAAGGAGAAGGCGGAGCAGAATTATGTCAGGCTCTGTGGGGAGAATCTTAACCTAAAGAAGGAGCTGGCAGGATGTCGGAAAGCTTTTCAGGACTTGGAGGGTTCGGTGGCTGAAGGTTCGGAAGAGGCTTGGAGGATCTTTAAGGAGCAGGTCAGAGTTATTGCACCTGACTTGGACCTTTCTCCTCTTGACCCTGACAAGATTGTGGTAGATGGGGCCATTGTCTCTCCTCCCCGACCTGAGAGGGACTCCAACTTGAAGACTCGGGGGCAGAGGATAGTGGAGTCCCCTCCTCATGAGAAGTGACAAGATGGAGACCTCCTGAGTCCTTCGGAGGTTCCCTCTTAAGGTCCTGAACAATCTGCTTCATCCTCTCCTGTTGCTATTCTGACTTCTCTCCCTGCTGACCTTCCTTCTGGTGGTGGTGATCTTCTTTTTAATTGATATTTGGCTATTTGGGGGCCCGGTGGGCCCCTTGTTTTTAAAAAATTCTATATTTTGTTAGTGGTGGTTTGTTCCTGACATTTTCTGGCCTTTTATGGACGTAAACAGAAGTGCTTTGTTTCCCCCCTTTTTTTGGATAAGGGGTTTTAAGTTTAATTGATGTGTGCATGCTACTTCCTTTGTCAGGATTTTCGTGAAAAAATAACCCTTTCTAGTCTTTTGTTTTTAGAAAAACCTCTTATATGGGCAGGTTGTGTTTTGCCTAAGTTGTTCTTGGATTTTTAAAGGCTTGACACAACTTCTGCCGTTTACTTTTGATGGTTTTCTTTTATCTCTTTTTGACATTCCTTATGACTTCAAATTTTCTTATTTGGATTGTTCATAACTTAGGCTATTTTCACGATGCATTTCGATTCTTCTCGGTTTTTTTGACTTGTTAGTCGTTACATTTCCGAGATACATGATTTGCTTTTATAACCTCTTTACAACGACTTGTACCTCGTCGTTTTATCCTGCCGACCACGTAGGTCGGGCATGGAATTTTTATGTTTTGCCGAGTTTAAGTCGGTACGTTTCGTAGAAAAACGATAATAACTTAATGAAATTTACAAAGAGATGTAGAAAAAAATATCTTTATTTATTCACGAAGGTAACTTTTGCTACTAAGGGGTTGGAAATTGGTGCCCCTTAGCCTCCACTTTGATGCCTCGTTAAAACCCCCCTTCAAGAAAACCCTTCTTTTTGGGGAAAAACCATGAAGTCGGAAAAAAGAGTACATCAGGGAGTGGGCTTCGCTTTTAACTATAGTACCTTTTCATATTACAAGCATGCCACGACCTAGGTAATTCGGTGTCGTTCAAGTCGGTCACCTTGTAGTAGCCTTTTCCTAGGACCTCATTAATTTTGTATGGCCCTTTCCAATTGGCAGCAAGCTTTCCATTCCTAGACTTGTTAACTCCAATATCGTTTCTAATCAAGACCAAGTTGTCTGGGGCGAAGCTTCTTCGAATGACTCCTCGTCGTAGAAACTTACCCTTGGACTTTGCTCATTGATTTCAACTGGTATCATGGCTTCCACGCCATAAGCATGTCAGAAGGGTGTTTCTCCTGTGACAGACTGAGGTGTGGTCCGATAAGTCCATAGCACTTGAGGGAGCTCCTCAGCCCATGCTCATTTTCCATCTTGTAACCTTTTTTCAACGCTGCCAGTATAATTTTGTTGGCTACCTCGACTTGTCTATTTGCTTGTGGGTGTTCTACCGAGGTGAACTGATGCTTGATCTTCATGCTCGCTACTAGGTTTCTGAAGGTGGAATCGATAAACTGAGTGCCATTATCAGTGGTGATGGAGTGAGGTACCCCATACCTTGTGATAATATTCTTGTAGAGGAATTTCTGACTTCTCTGGGCTGTGATTGTGGCTAGTGGTTCTGCTTCTATCCACTTTGTGAAGTAATCTATTCCCACGATTAAGTATTTAACTTGCCCTGGTGCTTGGGGAAAAGGACCTAGCAGATCCATTCCCCATTTTGCGAAAGGCCAGGGGGAAGTTATACTAATGAGCTCTTCTGGTGGAGCCACGTGGAAATTTGCATGCATCTGGCATGGCTGGCATTTTTTCACAAAGTCTGTTGCATCTTTCTGCAAGGTCGGCCAGTAGAATCCTGCTCGGATTACTTTTCTGGCCAGCGACCTTGCTCCGAGATGGTTTCCGCAAATCCCACTATGTACTTCCTCCAAGACCTCGGTGGTTCTTGAGGTCGGTACACACTTCAGCAATGGTGTTGATATCCCTCTTCTGTAAAGGACATTTCTCACCAAAGTATAATGTTGTGCTTCCCTTCGGATCTTTTTAGCTTCTTTCCCCTCCTTGGGGAGGATGTCGAATTTCAGGTATTCGACTAAGGGATTCATCCATCCGAGGTCTAGACCGACTACTTCAAGTACCTCTTGTTCGTCTTCTGTTTTTGACACCGAGGGCTTTTGGAGAGTTTCTTGGATCAGGCTTCTATTGTTCCCTCCGGGTTTGGTGCTTGCTAACTTGGATAGGGCGTCAGCTCTGCTATTTAGATCCCGAGTTATATGCTTAACCTCGGTTTCTGCAAAGCGCCCAAGGTGCTCCAAGGTTTTCTCCAAGTATCTCTTCATATTGGGGTCCTTTGCCTGATACTCTCCACTTATTTGGGAAGTCACCACCTGTGAGTCGCTATAGACCATCACCTTTGTAGCGCCAACTTCTTCTGCTAACTTTAATCCGGCAATCAAGGCTTCATATTCTGCCTGATTATTTGAAGCCGGAAATTCAAATTTTAAGGAGACCTCTATCTGGGTTCCTTTTCCATCTGCCAATATTATGCCCGCGCCGCTCCCTGTCTTGTTGGAGGACCCGTCTACATAGAGCTCCCATGTAGTTGGCTTTTCCTCTTGTTCACCGGCATATTCTGCAATGAAGTCGGCGAGGCATTGGGCTTTAATTGATGTCCGAGTTTCGTATCTCAGATCAAACTCGGAGAGCTC
>NC_029779.3:32146560-32154205 GCF_000817695.3 Arachis duranensis
TTTAGAGGAGTATAAGAGTGATATTTCCTGGGCCTTTCGAGACCGAGTTCTTCCTTCTTCTTGGTCCTTGGATGAGGAAGTGGGTCCAGGTCGCCAACTCAGGTCCCTTAATTTTGCATTCTCTTCCATGTTGATGTACTTCTCGGCCCTTTCTTGTACATCACTTAGAGAAACGGGGTGTCTTTTAGATATGGACTGTGAGAAGGGGCCTTCTCTAAGTCCGTTGACTAACCCCATTATTACTGCCTCTGTGGGCAGGTCTTGGATCTCTAAACATGCCTTGTTGAACCTTTCCATATAGGCTCGTAAAGAATCTCCGACCTCCTGTTTTATTCCCAGGAGGCTCGGTGCATGTTTTACTTTATCCTTCTGGATTGAGAACCTCATCAAGAACTTCCTTGAGAGGTCTTCAAAGCTGGTGATGGATCTCGGGGGAAGGCTGTCGAACCACTTCATTGCTGTTTTCGATAAAGTGGTCGGGAATGCCTTGCATCTCGTAGCGTCGGAGGCATCGGCCAGATACATCCGACTTTTAAAGTTACTTAGATGATGCTTCGGATCCGTGGTTCCATCATAGAGGTCCAAATCAGGGCTTTTGAAGTTCCTTGGAACTTTTGCCCTCATTATATCCTCGCTGAAAGGATCTTCTCCGCCCGGGAGTTGGTCTTCTCCTTCATCGCGGGAGTTCTTGAGGGAGGATTCTAGCTGCAAGAGTTTTCTTTCTAACTCTTTTCGCCGTTCCATCTCCTCTTTAAGGTACCTTTCGGTTTCCCTTTGCTTCTCCCACTCTTGTTCCAATTGCTCCAGGCGGCTATGGACCAATCCCATTAGTTCAGCTATGTGGGATGGTCCGTCCTTTTCTGATTCACGCCCATCTGAGGAATTTACCTTTGGATTCTTTACTCCGGAGGTACCCTCTCTGTGTTGGTCGTTGTCTTCGTTGTCATTGCCCACGTCCAGATTCTCTTGCTCAGAATCTGTTTCTACATGGCCTTCTTCGTGGGATCTTTCCGCCATCGATGGATGATCTCTCGGGTCCCCGGCAACGGCACCAATGTTACGGTAGGTAACCGGAGATTAGTACAAAGGATGGCGTTTGGCGGCCCAAGTGTGCGATGGATAAGAACTCCGGGTAGGCACGCAGCTCGGGAGGCTCCGTCCGACTTGTGCTCGCGTGTGAATGGGGGGTGGTACCTGCAAAGATACTCCGATGCCTAAGTTAGCAAGGGTGTAAGCAGGTCTGGAGAGTATTGGGCTTAGAGATACCTGAAGGGGTGTCAGGGTATTTATAGAGGCGAGCCAATAACCACCGTTGGTGTAGTGCCATATCTTTAGGGTGGTAACCGTCCCTATTATCTTGGGGAGGTTAAGATATGGCTTTATGAGACGATTAGAGAGATTTTAGGGGCAGTTACTCATTTGAATGAGTGTTTATCTGCCAGCTAATCTCGCATCCGACCTCTTCTGACCAAGTCGTGGTTGATACCGACTTCTTATGTGAAGGCTGGTACTTAGCTAGGCTCTAATCCTTTAGATTAGGCCTTTTAGTTGGAC
The DNA here is from genome assembly GCF_000817695.3 of Arachis duranensis. Classification (NCBI taxonomy): domain Eukaryota; kingdom Viridiplantae; phylum Streptophyta; class Magnoliopsida; order Fabales; family Fabaceae; genus Arachis; species Arachis duranensis. The sequence continues at coordinate 32,148,115 of NC_029779.3, forward strand.
CTGGGCCTTTATATTGGGCCAGAGTATGAACACAATTATTCTTTATTCCTTGTGGTAATCACTTACGTGAATAAAGAGACCTAGAATGAAAACTGAAATTGAAATTTATAATTAGACGTTGCAATGGACTAGAAATTTAAAGAAGAAATAAAAGGAATACTTATATAACCTACATACTTACTACATATACCTAATGGAATTTATAACAAAGAAGTGGATTTAACAAAGTAATTGTAGTAAGAAGATTATGAAATCTGAACAACGTGTTGAATAATTCCGTTGAAAAAATAAGGTAAGATCTAAAGCGCTAAAAAGCCCTCAATTACCCATGTTCAAACCCTTGCCTTCATTCACGCCAATATGCTACGAGAAGAAAAAATAAAAAAGATACGTATATGGGTAGTTCTATGGCAGCTGGTGAATCTTGTCAAAGCGGCATCTTCGACAAGTTTACGAGTTTACTGAAGTAGAGAGATTTCTTTAACTATAAAATTTAGAAAATAAAAATGGCTCTTAAAGTCTGAATTAAAAATATAAAAAAAAAATTAGTATAAAATTAAAATTTGTCTTATATATTAATTTAAGTAAAATTGGATTCATTTGAAAAAGATTAATTCATCCTTGTTGCAATTTTAAAATTGGATTCATTTGTAATTTTCTTATATTAATATCAAATAATGATCCTAAACAGTTTAAAATTATTTTACTTAACTGTTATTAATTATTGCTAGAAGGTACAATTATGTAATTACAGATGTAATATAAAACAATTGATCAAATTAAAGTTTTTCAATATTAAAAGTTTTTTCTTATCCTAAACCATAGATAATCTTAAGTTTTAATTTAATTGGTTTGAAAATTTTTCTATTTATAAAATTCTATAATAAATTAATAATCAAGGCTCTTCCAACTGTTATTTAAAGGTAGTGCACGACTGCATGCCCCCATTTTCTTTAATTTTGTTGGATTCACAATGTGCATGATTTTTATTTAAGTTAACATTTTATCATTAACACGTAGCGCAGATGAATACAAGAAGCAACTGCTTCTGTCTCTAAATAAAACTATGGAATCCACAACTACCAGCCTATGTAATCTACGGTTTATTGCTAACGACACAGATTCTAGTTATCATAATTTTAGCATGAATAATAATATATCATTGTATCCAACACAATCCTATTAGTAGGGGTTTAGTCAACAATAAATTAACAAGCATTTTTAAACTACATTTTATATTAACTAATCATAATTAATTAGTAATTATTTAATTTTATTTTTAAAAAATATAAAATTAATAATTACTAATTATAATTATTTAAAATTGACCGATGAAGTACCTATATTTTTTCTATTCCAAATTGTGGGAAACATAACTTCCTAATACAATAAGAGAAATTGAAAAGAAGAAACTGAGTGAAAAATTATTTCTTACTTTCTATTAATACATAGGGAGTTTTTTGGTGATTTTAATTTTAGTGACTAAGGATAGCATGAATTTGACCTATAAATAAAATATTAATACATGGCAAGAAAATCATCTAACATCAAAATGATTCTTNATTATTTTATTATTATTTTTACCAAAATAATTTTTTTATAATTATTTTTTTGCAATTTCGAAAAATTAACACCAAAATGATTCTCTCTCTTATAATTTCTTATGATTATTTTTGTCAAAATAACTTCTAATAATTATTTTTATAAAATAACTTCAAGAAACTAACACCAAAATTATTCTCTCTCTTATAATTTTTTATAATTATTTTTATTAAAATAATTTCTTGTACTTCCCACTTGTCTAATCTTGACAAAGGTTGTGATTTCACAAATTTATCTACATATTTTCAATCTTATACTCAAGATAACAAATTATAGAGACAAATTTATGAAATCATAACCTTATCAAGATTGGACAGATAGAAAGTATAAAAAATTATTTTGATAAAAATAATCTTAAAAAATTATAAGAGAGAATTATTTTGGTGTTAGTTTTTTGAAATTATTTTAATAAAAATAATTATAAGAAATTATAAGAAAAAAAGAGAATATTTTGATGTTAAATTTAATTTTTTTTATCATGTGTTAATATTTTACTTGTAAATCAAATCCATCCCTCCTTTAGTCACAAAACTAAAGCCACCAAAAAACTCTCCTTAATACATATAACCAATGTTAAAGTTTTTCAGTTGGAAACTGGTGGTAGTATTAGCAAATAATTCAAAAGAAAATTCATCAACATTCAAAAATTTATCAATATAATCTAGATTAATTTTTCAATTTAGTTTTGTGAAACGTTGGTTCAAACTATGCACAATAAGGGATGAACACTCTGAACTCTAAATTTTTTATGTGAATTTTTTATGTGAAGTCGGCTAGCACCGGCAGAGAGAGAGAGAGGGGTTTCGCTCTTCTTCTCTACCCGAAACTAACCCGCCCTCTGCAGGCTTCGCCAATGTCAACAAGCCACTCCGTCACCGATGCCGCCACTTACCACACTAACCGTTACGGATGTCCTCCTTCACCCGCTTGTGCAGCGTGCAACAACGTATTTGTCAGCTATGTTCCGCCGGCACTATCAATCGGAACTCTCGATTAAGAACAATGAAGTCCAAAACGACAGGCAATGAACTCATATGACCTCTACCCATAATCAGCATCTTAATTAATTTGGATTAAACATTTAAAATATTTACTCCACCTTCATTACAGTTTTCACTTTTCACCGTGCTTCAACGAGTCAAATTTGTCGGGTCTAAACTCTGAAAAGATGCCACGCGTAACACTCCTATTAAAAAAGCATCTTTAGTCTTCTTAGCCATTGATTCTCCAGGCCACCACAGAAGTCACCTACATATATAAGCTACATACTTGTTACATAGACCTAGAGAAGCTTACAGGAAGAGCTGCGATTGGTGGGTTGGAGACTTCAAGCACCACGACCAGACGAAGACGGTGGTGCCTAAGTGCAACGGGCGGCGGCATGAGCACGACGGAGCAGACAAAGACCAGGGAATGATGCCGAGCTCGAGGAAGAAATTGTGATTAATGGAGAGCAGATGAAGACGACGGATGGGCCGAGCTCGCGGAAGAAGAGAGCAGGGGTTGGAGACTTGGAGAACAGGATGAAGAGAAAAGCCCTGTATGAGATGTACGGCGGCAGTAGCTTGACGGACGGACGGACGGCTGCAGTGACTAGGGTTTTTCTGAGCTGCCCATTTATGGTTAGATTAGCCTGATCGGTCGATTTGGTCAAGTTTTAGAACCATATCTTTTGAATTTATTATTTTTTGTCGGTATAACAATAAAGAATGAAAAAATCATAAAAAAAATATTACTTTGAAAACAAAGGCATACAATAGTAGATGAGGCAAATAAGTTGTAAACATACAACAAAACTAAATTCTGAACAAGAATCAGAAAATTTACCCTTATAAATAATATTAAGCAAGATGAAGATGGGCCAGGTTTAGCGGTGGAGACAAGATTCGAGTTGAGGAGCAGAATCAAATAGGGACAATATACTAACCAATTGCTACGATGGTTACGACCAAGATTTTGAAAATCGAACTGATTATCGAATTGCTTTAGTTATTGGTTTATTGATTTAACCGATCGATTCGATCATGGTTCAGCTGAAAAAACTGTTCTATAATAAAATGATAAATAAAATATAAATAAAGACATTAAAATATAATTATAGTCTAATATAGATTTTAAAATATCATCTAAATTAAAAGTACTATATAAACTACAATGTTATGAACTCATTCAAATACAAATTCAAAAGTTAAATAACAAAATAAAAACCAAATATAAATATGTCATTTAGGATTTTTTCTCCTCTTTTAATGGCATCCTAGTGCGGTAGGAATAGCAACGGGTCCCTGTGGGGCGGGGACATGCCTCCCGCCCCCACCCCGTCTCGCTCCCGCCTTCAAAACCTGTTCCCATTCCTACAATGGGTAACGAGGACCTCTATCCGTCGGAGATTGGAGTCTCCGTAGATATCCGCAGATTTTTATAAAAAATTTCAAAAAAAAAACAGAAAAAAAAAAGATAATTTTCAATTATTATTACAAACATAATTTTCATTGTCCTCAAATACTTAAACAGTAATAAACAAGAGATATTTCTATCGAACATATTCATAAAATAACTAAATATATCTAAAAAATAAAAAAAAAAACATAATTCATGACATTGTAAAAAGAAATAAGGGATAAGGGAAAATAGTTTGAAGGAATAAGGAAGAAAAAAGAATGTCTATGGTTGTGATGGGGAGAACATTGACAGCAATTAGAGAGGCTCAGCCTTCAACCATTCACACAGATGATCCAATTATTTGGTTTCACTCTTCATAAAATGTCAAGAATCTGCAATATGAAGAATTTAAAGAGATGTTTATATATGAATACGAAAAAGTGTTTGATCTAATAATAGAAAAACCAATTTTTTAAACTAGGAAGAATTTAAAGAGAGCAAATAAAATCACCTGTATTGGCATCTCTTGCATGACAATATTGCTGCTTTTTTTTCAATAGCTTTGAGAGTAACTACTTTCCCACCATCAACCATATTCCACATTGATCACAACACTATCTACAAAAACAAGTCATAAAATCTTATCAACAGTAATCCAATTCACTACTGTTCTCTGGGTGCAGAGTAAAAGAATTTTTTTTAGAAATAAAATAAAAAAAATTTATATTTCTCCAAACACTATTTTTAAACTTTAATTCTCCAAATACGATTTTTTTTATTTAAAGCAAGTTTGCCGCACCCGTGGCGACTTTTAAATTTTTTGAATCCCATGTTTTTAATCCATTTTAATCCATTATCATCATCTCCAAATAGTATATAGATCTACAAACAGTATATAAAAGTACACAAAAATACACGGACAACAAGCATAGTTTCTTCAAGGATTTTTTTAATTATAAATTAAAAAAAATAAGCCATATTTAACAATAGCAACCATTATCATCGTCTCCAGAAATACACAAGTACACCGGAATAAGCCATATTTAATAAGAATTTTTTTATTTATAAGTCGTATTTTATTCTATATATTGTTTGTAGATCTATATACTATTTGGAGATGATTATAATGGATTAAGATGGATTAAAAACGTGGGATTCAAAAATTAATGGGAGTTCGTCGGGGTAAGGCGAACTCTATAATTTTTATAGAGCTCGCCGGGCGGCAAAATTACTCTAAAAAAATCGTATTTAGAGAATTAACTTTCAAAAATAGTGTTTGAGGAAATATATATTTTTTTATTTTATACTCTAAAAAAAGTACCAGAGTAAAAAAATTAATAAACCAAAGCTTAATGAGATTGACTCACAAAAATGATACTATAGTCTCCTGAATTGAAGTCTGTCATAGAAATCACAAAATTTCAAAAAATCACAGAAATCAAATCACAAACAATCCAGAAATATAAATTATAATGAATAAAATCAAAATTTCAAGAATAATCAGAATCAAAAATATAAATTATAATTAACATAAATCATAATCATGCTATAATAATTAACAAATTCACTAAAATAAATTAAAACTACAGAGATAATATGATAGAAAATCCTAAAACTATAACTGAATGAATTTAAATTAAATAGGGAGCTCACAGAGACTGACTTAGCGGAAGGAAGAGCAGTTTGACAATAAGGTTTACAAATTAACAAACAATAATTATTCAAAATTATTCAATAATTACTCAGTAACAACAGCAAGGTTCACAGACTAACATCAATTATTCAACAATTAGCCAATTCTAGTTACCAAAAAAAATACCTAGAAACTAGAACAGAGCAGAGTAGCAGACGAAGCAAGAGGGGAACAGAGCTGACGCCGGTGACTGAAGGGACAAGAGCGCGGTGGAATAGAGCTGACAGCGGCGCTGCGTGACGGAGGCAGGAGGCGAGACCAGTTGCACTGGCGACGGTGGCTTCAAAGTTCGAACAGTAGCTGTGCGATGGAGGGGAAGAAAGTTGCGACGGCAGCTGGACGAAAGTGAGGGAGTGAAGGAAGAGCTGAATGAGAGGAAGGAGAAGGAGAGTGGCTGAGTGTATGTGACTGTGA
>NC_029779.3:32154222-32207119 GCF_000817695.3 Arachis duranensis
GCTGATGAGTTTGGAAAACTCAAGTTCATTTTGATGAGGAACAAATATTATTAAAATAATTAATTACAAAATTATTAATTTGATTTTCACTTAACATATGTTAATTAATAATTTTGTGATGCAGGTTTTGTTATTGGACTGAAAATAAAAGATAATTATTGCAAGTCCAATACACTTAAAACCATTCAGCCTTGTTTAAATTTTTTCTCTATGATGTGGCTGAAGCAATTTGTGATTATTTGGGCCAGAATCCGAACATTATCATAGGCCCAAATTAAAGTTAACTTTCAGCATTGATACAAAAATCCTTTGATCCATATGGCTGAATTAATGGTTACATTTACTTGGGCCATAATTGAACTATTATTGCTACAAGCCCAAGTTAATCATTTTTGTTATGGAAGTAGAAGTGGTGATATACCTTAATATTATAATTTTTGGTGTTTTTTAAAACTGTGAAAGCACAGAAATCGGAGGGTTCGATTTCTGCACCTTAAATTTTTTTTTTTACCACAAATCGGACGGTCCGATTTCTGCACCTCCCACAAATCGGACGGTCCAATTTCTGCACCTCTACAAATCGGACGGTCCGATTTCTGCTTCTCTAATTAAACGATCCCACATTTAAGTATAACACCCCAACAATCCACATTTTAAAAAAATACCACTACCACTCCAATATTAAAAATAAAAAATTCACACTCCTCTTCAACCTAACTAGGGCAACACTTATAATATTTTAATTAATGTTTTAAATTTTAATTGCAATTAAATTTTTTTACAAATAATTAAATTTTTAATTATATAATTTTTTGTTAAATATAAAATATGCCATTCAACCTGATTCACCGATCAAACTACTAATCCAATATTTTGATGGGATCTCAATATCATTTTGGTTTTGATAATTACGTAAACAACTGAAGAATATGTGTTCATTTTATGTTTTTATTTTATTTTTTAATATTTTCTTTTTTTAGAATTTTGTAAATATATAATAAAAATATAAAAGAAAAAGTTGTTTTTATTATTTTATTTTATTTATTTTTTATATTATGAAAAAAAGAAAAAAAAGTATTTTAAGGATATAAAACTCTAATAATATTTTTAATATATCATATATCTACGGAGAATGTTAAAAAGTCAATATTTTTAGTAAAACATAAAAAAAATTAATTAGTATCGATCAAAATATATCAAATAAAAAATATTTAGTTTGACCATAGAAATGTCACATTACCCAATGCAACAAGAAGATTACAATTAAAATATTTAGTTTGACCAAGGAATTTAGATTTTTTAAAATTTAAATTTCATAATTTTAAAGAATAAATATAAGAAAAAAATTATTTAAAAATAAAAAATCACACTTTACTTTTAAAATACAAATTTAAAATTTAAAAGATCTAAATTCTGACTAAAGAAATGTAACATTATCAACCACGAACGTTTTCCTTTTATTTAGGCCAAAAAGTCCAAAACAGATGTAAAGAATGACATTATCACAACTTCACAAGTGTGCTGAATTGGGTGTTTCTTCATTCTACCTTTTCTTTTTGGATTGTAGTGCTCTGAAATCTGAATTACAGGACAATTTTCCATGAATAAAATGACCAGAAAAGAAACCAAATTAAAGGTCTAGTGGTTACCGATTAGGATCGAGGCGTTGATACAGTAATAAAGAGAAAGGTTAACCATTTTTGAACTAAAATCGTGGGATTTTGATATAATCAGAGATATAAATTTAATGATAATTAATTTTTTATTTTATTATTTTATTAATTTTTTTAGAGGATCTAAATTTTAGTAGATAATTCACTAATTCGATTAAATAGGTGTCAAAAGTTTAAATCTCACTTGATATATGAAAAAATTTATTGGCCAAAAAAATATTTTTAAATAAAATTCTGATCTATAATAAATTATTTTTTGATCTATTCAATTAAAGAATACTATATAAAAAAAATTAAATTATTATTTAATTTAGACTATCAGTTTAAAATTTAGAGGCTCAATCGATTAATTCTATTAAAATTTAACTAGAACAATTGAATTATAATAAAATAATATATAAAACTATCTAAATATACGATATACGAACATAAGTAATCAAATTATATTTTTATTATATTGAAATACATGTGTACACAAAATTAATAAGTAGTAGCTTTAAGGATTAGCATTGTGTGGGTAAACTTTTAAAAAAATATAATAAAAGTAATTTTATATTTGAATATCTCATATAAAAATTTTTTATTTATTAATTATTTTTAGGTATATAATAACATAGAAATATTTTTATTTATTTATTATGTAAAAAAATATTTTTTTTAAATATTTTCTAAAAAAAGATATAAATTGTAACTTTTAAAAAAATATTTTTATTTTTTTTAGTGTTTTTACTTTTATTATTAGAAATTTATTAAATACGCTAAAAAAATATTTATTTTCTATCAACTTAATGGTACCCAAATAAGTATTTAGTATAACAATCTTTTGTTTTTTATTTTAATAAAAAAATAAATATACCGGGCTATTTTTGTTTGAAACTAATATTCTTTCATTTCACATGCCATAAATCGGATAGAGGCGCAGGAGTAGTGAAGAGTAATGGGCAAATTGTTATTTGGGTAATAGTGAAACCAAATAATGTGCAGTTGTGCACATAGTTAAAACATTGGTCTATTGAGCTTTGGCCCATCATTTATGTGAGTGAAGCTGATCTAATTTTCAGGGAAAGCTATGAAAATAATTAACTTGGATCATTAGTTTAGTACGCTTAAATAATTTTTAAAAATTTGAATTTAACTTTGTGTTAAAATAATCTATTAACCAATAATAAATCTTTAAATAGAGTTTAAATTTATAAAATCACAAGTAGTAAGTAGTAACAGTGTTCTCAAAGAAGTATAAAAAAAAAAGTTAAAAGACGAAAAATCAATCTAAATTAAATGCTCGAGTAGAGGATAAGATGTTGAGAGTTCTCATCCAAAAATCTAATGGAGCCTTACTCCAAGCTAGTTTAAGAGTCATTCATCAATTGGTTGAAATGGCTTATGATGCAACTTGTCAATAAACAACTAGATGTTTGTATATAATAAATATTTTTTAACCCCATAATCAATATACAATGCACTTGTCATTGCTTATTAGGTATCCAAATCACAAACCAAATGAATAGTTAAAACAACCTTAGTAAAAGGAGCTTCAGGAACCCACACTCTTTTCTTTTTATTACATAGCCACAACAAAACAACGGAAACTAACTAATTAAGAACACAGAGACATGGATATCTTAATATTTATAATCAATTTATGTTCATGGGATGGGGTGTATATGTATGACTATTTTGCCGGTGGCTCTATGAGTCTTCAAGTAGGCAAATGCTTCAACGACATTAGAAAATGGAAAAGGACTTTTAGGATCCACTATTGGCTTGATCTTCCCACTCTCCAAGTAAGGTTTTAATTTCTCCAACACAACACCTTCTGAATTGAGTAAGTACCAAATAGCAGGAGGAATTTCAGGTTCTACTATTGTCACAACTTTGCCCCCTTCTTTGATAGCTTTCAATGCCCTCTCATTTTGACCTGTTTTTAGAAACATTCATGATTTTAGTTAGTTTTCTATAGTGTAATTGATATAAATAGTTCGGATTTTTCAAACAACAACTTACCAACTGCATCGAACACTACATCAAACTTTTCTGGAAGATCTTCAAAATTGACCTTGGTATAGTCAATAAGCAAGTCTGCTCCCAAATTTCTCAACAGTTCCAATTTGCCACTGCTGGCTGTGGCTGCTATCTTTGATGCTCCAAACACATGCTTGCTAAGCTGCCTCATCAAACAAGTAGATTAACTCATATTTTTATTTATTAAATATATATAATATTATTAGCAAGAGTTTAATTTTAATGCACTGATAATATAAAAAATTTTACACATTTGTACGTGTAAAATAATTTTACACTGATAGTGTATCAAAATTAAATTCTATTAGTAAATATAAAATTAAACAAAATAATTAATATTTTATATTTAAAGATATATACAGTAAAATATATCTAATATTGATTTGTCCTTTATATATTATAGATATAGATATATAATGCATGATAGCGATTTGTATGTAGTTATTTTTATGTAAAAATTTATAGTTAAAATTTTTTAGATAATTTAACATTTATAACTAAATTGATGTGATTTGACAATTTTTAACTATTATCTTCCTATGAAAATGAAAGTAAGTAAGTACACGTTAGTTTTGAGTTTATTAGATATGAAAAAGTTATATGATCAAAACATAAACATTATGAAATAGAACGAGTACTATAATAATAGAATGCACCAAACCTGAACAACATGAGTTCCAACTCCACCAGCACCTCCAAGAACAAGGATAGATTTTTGGGAAGAAAGAGAAGCTCTTTCAAGTCCTTGGTAGGCAGTGATGATTGCCAAAGGGAGGTTAGAGGCTTCAACAAAGCTCAAATTGAAGGGTTTGTGAGCCAACACTTTCTCTTCGGCTGCAGTATACTCTGCTAGTGACCCTATGGCCTTTGGGTTCTTCAATGCATTCTCAATGATGTCGCCATACACTTCATCTCCAACTTTGAACTTCTTCACTTTGCTTCCCACTTTCACTACCACACCCACAACGTCATAGCCAGGGGAAGTCTGAATTTTGAATATTTTTTGTTGAGGTTGAGATATTCTTATTTTTTTAGATTCAAATTGATTGCAAAAATGTTGATAGTACATTTCCCAAACTTTTTAACTTACAGGTTTAATTTTCACATAATATATTATCTGTATTCAAATATATATTATTAGGTAAGTAAAAATAATTACTTTTTGTTTGATGTAATAGAATCACTATATAAAATATTGTATATTAAAATAAAAGTAAATCTTTAAAACTATCTTGGTGTCGAGTTAAGATAATTCTATTACCGGCAAAGGAGAGTCGGAGTTCTTGAAATTTCCAAGGGCCCTCTTATAATCAACAGGGTTAAGAGCTGCAGCCACAACCTTAATGAGAACCTGATCATCCTTGAGTTCTGGTACAGGTACATTAGGATCAAACTTGAGAATGTCTTCAATGTTACCATATTCAGAGTAGGTCCAAGCTTTCATGTGAGATGGAATGCTAAGTGTGCTTGCCATGATAATAGATTTAATCAACTAACTATTTGGTATAAGGGAAAATAAATGAAACAAAGGACAAGATTCAATGGACAGAAATGAAATTTGGAAGTTGGATTGAACTTGGTAATATTTGTATGTTTGTGATATGAAGATGGTATGGCAGTATGGCTATTTATATAGCATGGCCACAATAATAGTGTCACACCTTACAAAATGGGAAATAATTCAATTCAATGCACTTATCAGTTATCATGATGTCACTTCTTACATTTGTTTTGAACAAGTTAAAAGGGCAATGTTGGTTGATGTTAGAACTTAGAATAATGTCGCATTTCTTTGACCAAGCTAGCTACTTTAACTTTTGCTTTGAAACAACTTGAGACGGAAATTAAAGCTGTTATGACTGGAGCACACTAGCCGCAATATGTAGGCTCAATTCATAAAATTTGGTTCATAAATTAAATTCTTTTAACGTTCGATATTTTACAAAATAAAGGGTAAATTAAACTACTAAATGTTACCTGAAAATTTTTCAAACGTAGTAATAATAATCAAATATTAAATCTTTTTAAAAAAATTTTAAAGATCAAATTTTAGTACTTCTTTATACAAGTATTATTAGAAAGTATAGGTATTTTCATCCCTAATATTTGGTAATTTTATATCAAATACCAACAATTTTTTTTTAAAATAAAAAAGGTCTAGAGATAAATTTTTGTTTCGATTTTTTTTTGTATGCACCTTATAAATAATTATCCAAATATTCTTACAAAAATTTAAATAAATATACAAATTATTTGTTAAATATAAAATTTATTTGAAACTTAAAAAAATATAATATTTTTTATCTTTGTCATTTTTAAAACTCATTTAGAGGTTTATTTTTCATTTATATCTTTTAAGGTTATTAGTATTAATAGTATAAACTTTTAAATATTATCTTAATAATTCACCCATAAATAAATAAAATAACTATAGAATTATAAGCCCTTTAAATTATTCAACTATATATATTGACCCCACTACAAGAAATACTGTTATAATCGATGGTTAGATTGTCGATAATATTAAAAATCGACGGTAAAATTGATGGCGGATGAGATTGCTATTAAAATTGTCGATTTTTTTCAAAATTCTAATAAAATCGACGGCTTATCAGGCCATCAATAATAATTCATTAAAATCGACGATCTTTCAGTCTATAATATGAGTTTGAGAATTTTACTTGCTTAATAAAATCGACAGTTTTATTGTTGATATTATTATACAAAATCGACAACGTTTCTGTAAATATTTGATTCATTAAAATCGACAAAAGAGCCATCGATTTAATTATTAAAATACCGACAAATTCGTTATCTATATTTTGTTTTCTTTTGTCAATTTTAAATTTAAAAAGCGACAACTTTATCGTCGATTTTAATAGCCACATTTTTTTAATTATTTTTTCTATTTGAAAAATAGTAGACAATTAATGCAAATAAACTTTTAAATATAGAAATAAAATTTATACAAAATATTAGATAATAAAATAAATAAACTTTTAAATATAATCTATATTAAATATCAGATAATAAATTTACAAACTTATCAAAATAATAAATAATCCTCAAATATAAAAACTCAAGACAAGATAAATAACTAAACTTATTAAATTCGGCATTACTAATATTGGTTGCAAGAAGGATCATTCGAGGTATCTTCAACATATAACCATTCTGTTTCCAATCTAGTTGCCAGATATTGAAAATTCCATGCTCTCTCGAAAACCATGAATCCTTCTCGACGAAAATAATATCAGGCTGAAATAATCTGCTACATCCAATTGTTTAAAATTCAATAAATATACTCAATTACACAACATAAAAGATAGTAAACAACCAAAAAAAATTGAAGCTTACCCTGAAGTTAAAGAACCATTCTTCTCACATAACGAAACAGCCTTTTTAATGTGGTTTGCAACTTTAGCTTGAATACCAAGTCTCGTCAAATAGTATCCTGTGACAGCAGCTCTGACAAGTTTTCCATCAACTACTATAGCTTTAAGCCCTCTAAAACTGGAAGGAAGATCTTCCATGTTCAGCTTCTTCACATTTATTTTTGAATTTAATCCCAATTCCAGTGTCCTTCACCATTAAAATAATTTGCTCATAGTATTCACTTAAGGCCACCTTCTTCACCAAAGCATCAAACAAAAATTCCTCATTAGCAATTAGATGCTTGAAATTATTCCCAATTTTCCATTCATCAGCAACTTCACACCCACTCAGAGTTTTCGAATTACAACCCCCGGACATATACCCAACAACTTCATCTGTTTCTCTATTTTGATAAGTCTCGCATGTTCTATTCATTGTGGGCTTTCTATTTTTTGCTAGATAAACTTTCACAAGAAATTTATACTTGTCAACCACTAGCTTGTAAAGAAATTAATACAACATGCATATTAATAATACAAAGAAATGTGTTTGCGCTTTTTAAAACAATCCACATTAACTCAATCATTAATCATATATCAACAATACTTCATCATTTTCAATTAATCATTATTATTATAGTTCTCTTTTATAAAGGAGTGTTAGGGGACCAGTAACTTTTGAGATTTGTAGCCATCAAATAGCCATCAATGATGATTTTAATGGTGTAAGATTAATGTGAGATTTCATCCAATGACTCACTTTTCTTTGTTAGTTACATGCTGGCCAGAATTTAAAAAATTTGCTGATCCTCTAGACTTTTCCCTCTTTCATATCATAACCAACACATTCACATTTTCTCAATTAGAACTCCATCCTCCATAACCCCATCCACTACCACTTAATGTCTCCTATAGGTTCATTCTTTTCTCGCCTACGCATGTCCCCTATTTTCATCAAAATGACTAAGTTGCAGAAAAATTAAATCATATTTTTGTACCAAACTCCAAACGCGCATAACTTTTTTGTTTTAAATGATTTTCATCCGTTCTTCAAACAACATAAAATTTACGGACCCAATATTCGTTAGAAACAAATTTGACAAAATTTAAAGGTTCGAATGCCGAATTATGACTCATCGAAATTGGTTAAAAATCAAGTTTTTACCAAAAACACCACAATTTCTATGCTTTCCAAACTCTAAATCCTATAGTATAAGTTTATAACCAAAACAAACACGCTATCATAATTTATCTGTTTTCCAACTATTTCTCATCATCCATACCTATAATCTCATCAATATACAATACAATTTTCAATCCAAATTACAAACATTATTCATCAATTTCATCATCATAAGTTACTATCATTATTAACCACCACCATCATCAACAATTCTCATCAATATCAATACTCAACACACCTTTATCACAAATTCAATAATTCACACAAAATTTACTAAACCTTAGCAATTCCATTTATTAGTTCAACTTAATTTATAGTCAACTAGCCTAAGTTTTCACGCAACATTATATATTACTTACAAGAAACCAAAACCATACCTTCGCCTATTCCTCCCTAATGCTTAGACACCACAATTTCACCGTTCCTCAAGCTCCAACGCTTCAACTCCTCACCAAACACGAACTCCCAACCACCACATTCAAACTCAAGTTTTTCAACACCACCAATTTAATCCAAAGACTCACAATTTAATATCTAATACCAACAATATTACTCAAAATCAACTTAGGGTTCATAGTTATTAATAATTCATAAGAGTTAGAGGTTTCTCACCTTACTAATGAAAATTTGGGACAAGACCCAACAAGTCTACAAAACTAGTTTGATCCTAAACACTAAAATTCAACAAAATCTCAACACATTTGCTCAAGATTTTCGAAAATGAGGGAATGAGCAGTTGGGTAAAAAATTGAGATTTACCTACCAAATTGTTCGGTGAATTTTGTAGAGCTCGACACGGTGATAGCGTGGCTGCAAGTGATGTGTCGATCGAAACTTCGAATGAAAGTTATGGCGAATTGAAATTTGACAAGAGTTTGAGTTAGGTTTTTCCTCTGAAACACTCATCCTCTACGTGTTTCACTTAGTATTTGGGAAAAAAGATGAAAATCTTAGTTTTTATCAAGGTTCTGAAAATCAGACCGGACCGGCGACGCAAACGATCCGGTCCACCTGTAGAAATCGTCCTGGGAAGAACCGCCAAAGAACCAGCAAACCGGTGACCGGCCGGTTCTGCATAAACGACGCCGTTTTATTGTTTTTTAAAAAAAAAAACCTAAACCCGACCCGACCAATGGAGCACCCTGCACCCCACCCCCCTTTCTTCCCCCAAACCCATTCACTCATGATTCAGTTGATTCTGAATCATATTCATCTCACAGTGAGAGAACAGAGAAGAGTGAACCCTAGCCGCCCAAATCCTAACCTGCCATCGCGCCCTCCTTCGTCGCCGCGGTCACCGGTCATCAGTGCGACTGCCGTCGCCTGGTCGTCAGCCCAAGTAACCCTCCTTCTTCGCCTGGTTCCCTGCCCAGTAGCCCTCCATCTGCGTCGTCTTCATCTTCTCAACACCAGCAGGCAGTAACCCGTCTCATCGTCTTCATCGTCGCGCGGTCCTCAACAATCGACACCAGTAGCCCTCCGTCGACCCCAGGTGAGTGACTCGTCCTCTGCTCATCTTCTTTGTTCTTCGCCTTTGTGAACTTCCTCTGTGAAATTGATACTATGTGAACTTTGACTTCCTCTGTGAACTCAGATTTCAGTTTAATTGTGAACTTCCTCTGTTTGTTGGTTAGCATGATTATCAAAAAATCTGTTTGTTGGTTAGCATGAGAAATAAATAATCTGTTTGTTGGTTAGCATGAGAAATAAATAATCTGAAAATTAACTGGCTGGTTTGCAGATTTCTATTTGTTGGTTTGCAGCTCAATTTCTATTTGTTGCTCAATTTCTGTTTGTAGCTCAATTGCTGGCTTTGTTTGTAATTGCTGGGTGAAAGTTTAGTGTTTTGTGATTATTGGTTAATCTTTTGGTTTGGTGTTCTCTCTTTTCCAGATTTTCCTTCTCTTGTATTTCTGCATGTTGCTGAATTGGTAATCAATAAATTTGCCTTTTTGCTATAAATCGGGACTTTACTAGGATTTGTTAAATTTGTTGCTTGTTGCTGAATTTGTTGCTTCCCAGTCACAGCATCAAAAGAGAAGCCGGTGAATAAGGTTTTATACTGTGAAATCATGTGTTGTTGCTTGAATTTTAGGAGAAAGAGCAATGTAATGTATTCCTATTTATGATTCCATAAGACCAAGGTTAAATTAACAATTCAGGTGGAGTTGAGTTTTATTTATGAGTAATTAAATGCACGAAACAAGAATAGGATTGCTAATTAAATTTGGAATTTCTGATTAGTGACTTTTTAAGGTGCTGTTGTTGTTATGCTGCTGTTTTGTTATGGCACTGTTGTTGTTATGCTGCTGTTTTGTAATGGTTGTTGCTAAATGCTACTCTATTTTCATTGTGTTGTAGTTACTGGTTTTGCTTTGATTTGTAGTTGCTGGTTGTGTTGGTTTTGCTAGCTTTGTTTGTAATTGTTGGGTAAAGGTTTAGTGTTTTGTAATTGTTGGCTTTGTTTTCTAATTGCTGGCTTTAGCTGAAGAAATTAGAGGGGTTGGATGAGGAGACATTGATGCCTCAAAAGACACCACCACCATCAACATATTAATAAGATTATATGAATTTGATTGATGACATTTAATATAGTTTTTTAAATTTGAAAACTATTTTAATATTTATGTTATACTATAATTATATTTTAGCATGTTTATTTATAATTTATTTATTATTTTATTTTAAAACAGTTTTTTCGGTTGAACTACCGATTAGACCGATTGAACCAGTAAATCAATAAACTAGTAGCTAGAGCGGTTTGATGATCGGTCTGGTTTTCCGAACCTTGGTTTTTATATAATAGGCCATGGGTCCGATCTAATTTGTTCGGTCCAATGGTCTGATTTTAAATTAAATTCTTTAAAATTAATATTAAAATTTATAAATTTAATTTTGTGAATTTTACACAAGTTACCTGTTTTTTGCGCTTTCATCATTTCTTTTTCTTCGTATCATATTACACAAAGAACATGGCAAGCATAGATAATATTACATCTCACATAAAAGCTTGGACCTACTCGAAATATGGCAATATTAGTTTGATCAAACTGTAGCAATACCGCAACTCAAATAAGACCAAGTGCTCATTAACCTTGTTGCCGCTGCCCTCATCAAGATTGATGAAAATGAAAATATTAAAACCTTACTTGATCAAAATGGAAAAATTAAAGCTTGTTTATTTGTAAATAATTAGTGCATTTCTAAATAGTTCTATCAATTCAATTAGATCAATCGAAAATCGATCACTAAATCAATTCGATTTAAGTAAAAAATTAGTTGGTAATGAATTGATCAAAAAACTAAAAAAGAAAAGTCAAAGAACATAATAATTGGTTAAACCATTAAATTTTTGAATAATTAAATAATTTAAAATAATAAAATATATACAAAAATTATTTTTTTAAAAAAAAATATTTTGCACATAAATATATTATTTTACTATATCTAATTTAACTTTAGTTAAATTTTGATTGGACTTTCAAATTTTTAAATTTTTAATTCTACTGATTTAATGACCAATTAGGTTTTCAAAACCAACAACATATAAAATTAAAACAAACAAATATCATTGATTTCATTCCCACATTATCTTGAGAGTTCAGGAAACGAAAAAACCACCTCTTCAGAAACCAATCTAGCTAGCTTCTGAAAATCTAGGACAGGTGCTAATAATTTTATTATTAATCAACATGAAAACCATCAAACTTCATGTTCATGAACAACTATACAGAGATATAGAGTTTGTGTAATAATTCCTCATATCCATACATTTTGCATTTGTGGAGCAATCTAATAATAAGTAGTAGTGTTGCATGAACTGAACTAGCTAGCAAGTTAGTAGTTGAACTTGCAAAGGATGTAACCAGAGAGAAGAGTGGCCATGGCAAATGACTTAAAAGCAAGGAAGGACAAAACCACAGATGCAGTAGCCATGTCAACGAATTCAGATGGAATTACTACAGAAAACAGATATTGCAGCTCTCGGGATGTATTGATTGCTGAGATTACACCGGCAGCTGAGGTTGCTGCTGCCAGTAACAAATATGTCAAGACCTGCAACAACCAACCAATACTTCATCATTTACTTGATCATGCATGTATTCATACTTACATCAATCTCGCTACGTAACCAATAAAAATTTTACCAACTCCCACTACTTACATTGAATACACCGCATAATTCGATTTTTTCGTTAGACAGATCAGCCATTATATAATTTAAAAATATTTGATAATAAAAATCAATTAAAATTTATTTTATTTAACATTCATTAATTATTATAATAATTAATAAAGATTAAATAAAATAAACCATTTTTGTTTTGTCCCTTATATAATTTTACTCAGCCAGCATCTAATAATGATATTTTAAAATAGGGCGAGCACCTATTCATATAATAAAAATATTTTTACTTAAAGATAACAGTTAAAATATAGACACGTTATTTAAGTAAAAATATAAATTATTTAATGATTCATTTATTCTCTATTTGAGAGGTCTAATGCGCGTCATATTACGTCCATGATAATAATTAGGGATATAAAAAATGTCATATGACATGTCATGTGTTGTATTATCGTGTTAAGACAAAAAATGCTATTTATCATGGCATGCATGTTATCATAATTAGGATTGGAAGTGAACATTCAATCGAGCAAAGTCAAATTTAAATTTGGTTTCTGAGGATTCGATCTATTAATAATCAAGCTAATTTATAAAATTTTAACTCGATTCATCTAGTCATAAGCTAGCTCGAACACATGATGAGCTAACTCAAATAACATAAACATAATATATAATCTTATACAAATAAAAATTTATGTCTCTATTAATTATAATTATAATGTATATCATCTATTATATATAATTGAGCTAATTTACGAATAACGAACTAAGTCTATTTAAGTTTAAATTCGACTCATTTAATAAATGAGTTCAAATTCAGATTGAAGTTTAATTCACAAACTCATAAGCTCA
This sequence comes from Arachis duranensis, assembly GCF_000817695.3. Taxonomy (NCBI): domain Eukaryota; kingdom Viridiplantae; phylum Streptophyta; class Magnoliopsida; order Fabales; family Fabaceae; genus Arachis; species Arachis duranensis. Next base: position 32,167,456 of record NC_029779.3, read on the forward strand.
ATTTGTCGAACTATTAAAAAGTTAAACTTAAACGAACTCATGAATTTGTTTAACTCACTTTCAACCCTAACGATAATTAATTTATGTAACCTATTGTTCTTAATAAATAAAAAATATAATTTAACTATATGTTGATCGTGTTTTTTTTTTCTCTTTAGTTAACAATAATTAAAGAATCTAATAAGAGTATTAGGGAATAGTGTGCATTAGACTTAATTTATTTTCGAAATAGTAAAATAAAATAAGATAAAATAAAAATGAAATAAAAATAAAAATAAAAATATTAAAAAAATTAACTACTTAATAACACCCAAATAAATACACTACCTTACTTGATCAATAGCAAAAGTGATGCTACGAATCAGTTTGGTGTTTCCAGTGTGTTTTTTAGTGATCAAATACTTCACGAGTTCACATATTTGCACCAGAGTATACGCACACCCGATCACATTTGCTGCCAGGCAACAGCTGCATAATAATCACACCAGAACCAAATTTTACCACATAATACAACAATTAGCTATTATATGTATAAATAGTTTTTATATATGAAAAAAATTTAACTTTTAATTCAAAATTTTATATATAATTCAAAAATTAGGAGTGACAATAGACAATATTTGCTAACTGAAGGATAAAATTGAAGTTTTCATAATAGAGTTAACAAAAAACTATTTATAAATATAAAAAATTAATTATTAAATTAATCACGATACATTTGTATATATTTACATATTAAAATAATCAAAATTCATAAAAAAGTATTCCTCAAAATTTCAATGGTAAAATAATTAAATTTTTATAACCGTATAATTAAATTAAAATGTTTATAAACACAAAATAAATTACTATTTTTACATTCTTATTTTTATTTTAATTATAAATATAAAATAATTTAATTATATTATTTATAAAATTTAATTTTGAGTATAAATTTAAAATTTGATTATCATATTTAAAAGTTAATTATAAATATAAATACGTGGTCATTTAGAAAAATATATCCAGAAGAATAAAAAGGAGGAGAGAGACGGCCTTGTCCCAAAATTTTTGCAAACAAATATGTATGTAACTATTAAAGATAAGAATAATGTAACGATTCTGCTCCGTTACCAACAGCATTTTTATCAACTTCTGCCAATTTTTATTTATAATCGTGTTTAATGGAAGTGTCTTTCTAGATGTGTCTAATAAAAATATCTTTTTTGTGATTGTGTTTAATAGAAGTATATTTATAGATATATTTTTTGAATGTATCTCTTTATATATGTGTTTAAAATATAATAATTAATTATTGTTGGCAATAAATTGACAGATAATATGTTGGTATCCTATACTTTTCCATAATATAATGTTATATCCAAGTCTTTTTGTATAAATTTATTTATTTTATTTTTTTAATATTTTTTTATTATAATTATTGAAATGATGATAATTTTTTTTTGTATTCATACAACTTATGTTCAATATTTTGTTAATTATCTCTCTACTTTCCATAAATTTTATATTTTTAATAAATATATATTTTTCCTCTCCCATTATTTTCTCAATAAATATCTCTTTTTTCATATCTTTCTATCACAAAAACTAACATGCATGTTTATATTTTTTTATTAAATACCTCTTTTTAATTTAAACTAAAGTGGTATATGTGTTTATTTAGTTTTTAATAATAATAATAATAATAATAATAATAATAATAATAATAATAAATAATTGCTTATATGAGTTTAGTTAAATAAAAAAGTATATGTTACAAGAATTAAGAAAAAATAAAAACAAAATTAAATTCAAGTCAAAATTCATATGATCACATTATTTAAGTTAGATATAAACAAAAATTATCGAATACAAATGACTAAATTGTTCAATTAAAATAATTGGTATACCAATAACTCATGAAGTTTAGGATTAAATTTTTTTTGAAAGAGTTGGGAAGTAATATTTAAAAAAAAAAGTTTGGGAGTTCGTCAATTTTTTTTAACCACGAATTTGACTAAAATTATTGACGGCCCCGCCCCTCTTCTTATAGTATTTCTATAAGAGTGACTAAATTTTTGTGTTCATTTAGCATAATAATTAAAAAGTAATTAAACAATGCACGCATAATAGTAACAAAAGAATGTAACAACATCCCCGTACAAAATTTTATATCAAATTGAGTAAAATAAAATTAAAAAAATAGAATACTGAAACTTGTTCATGACACAATAGGAAGGAAGGAGGAGGGAAGAGCAACATACTTGAATTCCGTATATGCATAGAATGAGCGAGAAAATGGCCCTTTATTGGTATCATTAGCTAACACTGAAAATGACACCAAACAGAACACAAATGTAGTAATTCTGAGCCCTAGCAATACCATGCTCAACTTGGCCTCTTTCTTGGACATCAAGTAACCACTATTTCGTCCCCCATTCACTATGCCTTCTTCAACCTTATCCGGCTCGTCCTGCGCCATTTTGACCGCCGTTGCGCCTACTGGAGGGGCCTCACTGCTGGAGAATGAGCCGCCGGAAGAATGGTATGTGATGGACCGTGGCGACTCAGAAACCGGTAGTTGCGGTTCTTCCTTCCTCTTGTTGTTGATCTTCTTCTCTTTTGAAGTTTCTATTTTGTCTTGAGTATCCTTTTTCACTTGTTGAGGCTTTGCTTCCTCTTCTTGTAGTTTTGATACATCTTTCATTTCTTTTGTTGAGGTTTCCTTGCTCATTATGATACTTGTGCAAAATTGAACACTTCTAAATTTTCTCTTCCACTTATAAATATTGATAAGTATATAGCTACTTATATATTCTCAAAGAAGCCAAAATGTTATTAATATAAAAATAAAATTGATTAAAAAAAAAAAGCAATGCGCTTGGCTTGATATGTTGCTTAATGTAATGATCATTTCCTATTATATTTAGAACAACAATGCTAGGAACCAACTTTATATAAGCCAAGAATCAGCCAATTGGTAAACTAGAGGCACCGGTAACTTTAACCGGTAATTTTAACTGGATGTTGCTACTGATAGGCACACGGATGTTTCTTTTTCTTGTAAATTGGATGGTTTTCGATATGATTTCTATGTTTCATGTGTTACGCATTAATAAAACATAATTAATTATATGAAACCAACTAATGAATAATCAAAGCATCTGTTCCGTGATTCTCTCCTATTACTACCGTATCTTCCCTCATGTTTTGAACGTGGTCAACAATAATTTAAAAAATAAATTAAATTATAAATTAATAAAACTAATTATAATTAATTATGTCATTCCATTCTTAATTGATTATTAGTTGGTTCCATATACTTTTCCTATTTAAAATAAAAGAATAGTATTTAACTAAACTTATATCTACGCCTCTCGACTTTTGGTGTGTACTATTAGGTAGTGTGAAAAAATATTATTTTTTTCTAGCTAAAGCAACAATCACCACTTGGCCATCTTGAGGCGTAGCATGGTCCTATAGAATATGAAGAAGCAAGTGTCGTATAAAGTATGCATAATGGCTCTTCTGCTTCATTTTTTTGGTAATAATAATAATAATATAAAATTTAGAAAGGATAATGAATGCATAACTTTTCTTGCCTGCTGAAAACAGTGACGATTCCAAACAACAGATGTAATGCACAACTGAAAGATTATCGTATCTTCATAAATCATAATATGCAATAGAAAAAATAATTTTAAAAATTTATTTTATACTTAAATTTTTTTTAAAAATAATATATAAATTAAATTTAAATATTTAAGTATATTAATAAAAATCACATTTTTTTATGGTATAAAGATGTTATGAGTATTTATTTGTGCCGTTTAGGTTTTTTCATGTGAGGAGAACATACTCCTTTAACTTATTCTGTTAGAATTTTTTTTTAAAACAAAATTTTTGTGTCATTTAGGTCAATATTTGATTTGTCAATTTCTTTCTTTAATCCTTTCTTTATTCCCTTCTTTATTCTTTCCCTTTAATTCGTCATGAGAGTTCTTTTATGAAAATTAGCGGTTTCGGAAGATTCCTAACAGTTCATAACTTTAAAGGGATGTGTAATTTCACTCCCCCGAAATTGTGTTTCTATGTGAAACAAAAAATCAATCTCGTCTGGTAGAAAATAAGTTGAGATCTTATCATTTTACGTATTGGAGGATTGTTAGTCCAACGAATACAGCTGGTGGATTGGCTTTAACATGGAAGGAGGGTACAACGGTTGAGATTCTTACTGAAAAAGAGTTTTTCATAACTACCAAGGTAACTGATCATGTTTTGAACTGTTTTTGGGGGCTGATTGGGGTACATTTAAATAGCTTGGATGAGATTCGGTCTACCCAATACACAGAACTTTCATCTTTTGTACAAGGTTTCTTTAGAAAAATTATAATTATGGGTGATTTTAATGCTATAGTGAGCCTCGAGGAGAAGTAAGTAGGGGGATTAGAATCAGCTTCATCTATTTCTGAATTTGTGAATTTTATTGATGGTGGTGGACTGAAGGACTTGGGTATGATTGGGAGAATGTTCACCTGAACTAATAGGCGACGAAGGCAGGACCAAATCAGGGAGCGGCTTGACCGTGCATTTGCAAACAGTGAGTGAATGGATTGTTTTTCATCAGCCTCGCTATCTCGACTCGCAAAAAACAGTTCAGATCATGCGCCTATCCTCCTTGATACAAATCCAGTTATAGAAAAATCTAATCAGAGGTTTAAGTTTCAAGAGAGATGGTGTGGTTTAGAAGAAATTCGGATAATTATCATTGAAACTTGGAAGAAATGGGTGGATGGCTCAGCAATGTTTGTTTTGGCTAAAAAATTGAAGCATTGTAGGCATCATATTGTTCAATGGCAGCAGCAGAACAAATCTAATTCGAAGAAGGACAATAATGAACTCACATCTCAGCTTGAAATTCTCAGAGAGGAGGGTATTACAGGGGAAGAATAGGTTGAAGCCTTGAAAAATAAACTTGAGGATACTTACTTTAGGGAGAAAAACTATTGGAGAGAGAAATCTCGTGTAAAGTGGCTAAAAGAAGGGGACAGAAATACAAGTTTCTTTCACCAATCATTCTAATCCAGAATCTAGAGAAATAAAATTTAGAAACTGAAAAAGAATGATGGTACGTATGCTACCACCCGTGAGAAAATTGCACAAGTATCTGAAACATACTTCAAGGATATCTTCACATCAATTAACCAAGCTAATCCGGCACATGCATTCAAAGATTTTGAAACCAAAGTTTCAGCAACGGTGAACAGAAAATTAACTAGACCGATCAGTTTTGCTTAGATAAAACGTGCGATCTTTAGTGTTCACCCCCAGAGCGCCCCTGGTGATGATGGATTTACAGCTAAATTCTTTCAATTCTACTGATGTTTAGTAGGGGAGGATGTTTTTAAGGCTGTCTGCGAATTTTTTGTTAATGGTAGACTAACAAAGAGCTTCAACCATACACAAATCTGTCTCATTCCTAAGATTTCTGATGCAAAGGATATGACACAGGTTAGACCCATCAGCCTTTCCTCAGTTGTGTATAAGATTATTTCTAAAGTACTAGTCCATCAGCTACAGAAATTTATGACTTCGCTGATCAACCCTAATCAAAGTGTCTTCATTAAGGATAGATTGATTTCAGACAATGTCCTAGCCGCTCATGAATATATGCACTATCTAAAGACAAAGAAGAGGAGCCTATCGAGTGAAATGGCTATTAAATTGGATATGAGCAAATCCTATAATCGTGTTGAGTGGCATTTTCTTTGGTTCATTTTGGAGAAGTTGAGATTTGAATTTAGGTGGATTGGTTGGATATAGGAGGTGGTGACTACAGTTTCTTACTCTGTCGTTGTCGAAGGTCAACCTTTTGGTTCTTTTAAATCAAATAGAGGTATCCGTCAAGAAAACCCTCTATCTCCATACCTTTTTCTTTTTTGTGCATAAGGATTATCCTTTTTACTAAACAAGACAGAGCAAAACGGTCTCATTGAAGGTATTCAGATCAATCGAAGATGTCCTACTGTTAATCATTTATTGTTTGCGGATGACTCAATCTTTTTTTTGCAAAGCGTAAACAATTGTGAAAATATTCTCAATCTTTTTCGGTCATACGAGGGGTTCAGTGGCCAAAAAATTAATTTGCATAAATCAGCTCTATTCTTTAGTAATAATACTCCTCTCGCTGCTCGATTACTACTGGCTCGGAAATTGGAAATTAATCATATTGGTGCACAGGATGAATATTTGATTCTTCCATCTACAGTCCAAAAATAAAAAAAGGCCACCTTTGGAGAAATCAAGGATAAGGTAAGGAAGCGAGTTCAAGGGTGAAAAAAAAACTTCTCTCCTCTGCAGGCAGGCATGTTCTAATCAAAGTTATTGGGGAGGCTATCCCAATTTATTTATTATCATGTTTTCGTCTTCCTGACACTTTAATTAGGGAGATTCACAACATACTCTCCCAATTTTGGTGGGATCAAAAAAGTACAGAGCAAAAAATGGCATGGCTTAGTTGGGATACTATAACAAGACCAAAATTAGAAGGTGGACTAGGTTTTAAGGACCTAGGGGCTCAGAATTTGGCGCTATTAGCAAAATAATGTTGGAAAGTTGTCTCTCAGCCACAATCACTCCTAGCTAGACTCCTCAAAGGTAAATATTTTCGATACAGTTCTATAATGAATGTAGAGATTGGAACAGTACCTTCGTGGGGGGTGGCGTAGCATATTGGAAGGGCGTAAGATTGTTGAAAAGGAGCTGGTTTGGCGAGTTGGTGATAGATCTAGTATCCAAATCTTCAGTGATCCTTGACTTTCTCCTCCACGTCCTTATGTTGTTTCTTCATCTGAAACTTCCAATCTACAAAATCAACCACTATTGATGGTCAAAGACTTAATACTTTTTAATGGTCAGTGGAATCAAACTCTAATTAGAAGTATTTTTTCTGAAGACACTAGTCAGCGTGTGCTAGCAACAACAATTGGGGGTGGAAAAGATAAAATTTATTGGGTCTTTAATAAAATGGTTTGCATGAAGTGAGTACTGGGTACCGTGTGGCTTATGGGTTCTTGCATCCTCCCATTGAATTTCGCCCAGAGATTATGAGACAACGAAATTCGTGGCGAGAATTGTGGAAGCTGAAAATCCCACGGAAGATTAAGATTTTTCTCTGGAGGGGCTTCTAGAAAAGCTTCTAGTGATGCAAAAGCTTCATCATCGCATCCCATCGATTCAACCTATTTGCCAAAGATGCCTACAATTTCCAGAAACAATCAATTATTGCATCTTCCATTGTGTAAAATCAAAGAAAATTTGGTCAAAATGAACTTACCAGCTACTAGAAGGAGCACCGAAGACTCTGACTTCTATGTTAAGTGGAACTTGAGAATGGGAGCCTTGTGTACCCAACCTAATAGCTCCTCTCAGAGAATGATGATGGTGATTTTGAGCTGGTCCTTATAGAAGGCTAGGAACAGGTTCATCTTTGATAATGTATCAACTAGTGTGGAAGAGATAATGGTGTGTCGGCTTTGAAGCTGGAGAAAGAGCTTCAACAAATTCCCACTTTCTAATTGATGAGCACTTTAATTTTTTATCTCTCTTATTAGATTATTATATGATGTTACCTCTATAGTAGAACGTTGGGAGTCCCCATTACTTTTATTTGTCCCATATATGAACACCTATATGTTTTTTTCATTCCATAAATGGAATTATCTGACTTTAGAAAAAAAAAGGTGTTATGAGTATTCACACCGAAATCAATTCTTATTGTTAACTCTTTGACTAATAGACATATGATCTAAATTAAAAATCTCTTGCAACTCTTTTCACACCATAAAATTCTTTTCCAAAAATTAAGCTCATATAAATTTATGTGTAGAGGTAAAAGAATAAAATACTTGTGTTATTTATGTTTTTTCTCTACTCTTGGCATACATATATATAGTATGAGATTCGTTATTGATTTCGAATTTGAATCTCAATTCAAATTTAATTTGTATATTGTAAATTGAAATCTAAATCATTCAAATTTTATGAATCATATCATAACAATTTAAAATATAATCAGTTAAGATCTCATCCAAACTTAGAATTCAAATTTAAAAATAGAATAACTAAGGGTTAAGTGCTTTTTTCGTCCCTAAAATTTGAGGCCAAACTCAAAATCGTCCCCGATTTTTTTTTTATTAAAATCATCCTCAACGTCATAAAACGTTAAAAAATCATCATTTTCACTCTAAAAAGATAAATTTAGCCTTACAAAAAATAAATTATAAAATTAAAAATTATAAAATAAAAAAGTAAACAAAAAGTAAATTTTAAAATTATAAAATAATAATTACTATATTTTTCTTAAAAAAAAAAGGAAATAGTTTCCAATTCCAAATATCATTGTCCTTTCCCTCCAACCACTTCATCTTCACTTCATCTTCATTCCTTCATCTGCATCATCATCCACCAACATTCAACCTCATTCACTCACCAATGACCCACTCAACCTCATTCACCCACCACCATATGCACTCAGTCACCCACAGCTTTACCTTCATCCTACTGTCATTCTCTCACCACCAGACGTAATCCAGACTCATTGTCTACCTATACTTTTTCCTAATATAAACATCAATTCCGTTAAATAGTCAATAGAGATGCCAACAACATCAACCAACGTCCTATTAGGCTGCATTCTAAGGCCCACAAAACATGAAAAAAATATCTCAATCCATTCACCTCTTCTTATCCTCATTCGATTTTTATCTTTCATCATTTATCCACGTTTTAATTCCTCTTTCTACATCCAAGTTACAAATCTTAATTCCTCTCCCCACATCCACCGGGCTCCCCACTCGCAACGCAAAAAAAAAACATCCAAAATAAAAGAAATATCTAAAACCGTTTTAAAAAGTCTAAAATTTATTTTTAAAATTCAAAATTATTTTAAAAAATTAAAAATTATTTTAAAATTTTCAAAACATTCGAAATGTAACAAAAACAAACATCCAAAACTTAATAAAAAAGAGATATTTAATAATTTTAAAAATTTAAAAACCTAACAAAGAGATATTTAAAAAATATTGAAAAAGAATATTCAAAAACTAAGAAAAGAAACATCGAAAATGATTAAAAAAATCATTCAAACCCACCCAAAAAGAAGAAACATCCAAAACATAGAAAAAAGAATCATCAAAAACTAGTCAAAACTAGTATAAAGAATCATTCGAAATTTAGAAAAAAAATCCAAAACTAATTAAAAGAATCCTCCAAAACAAAAGAGTTCGACGGTGGCATATCGCGGGACGAAGTTGCAGTCTTGCAGAGAGGTCAAAATATGCACAAGACTGCAACAGCAGCGCAGCAGGCAAGGAACGCGAGACAGTAACAGCGATGACGCAGGAGAATTGCGCGAGACAACAGCACTATCGCTAACATTCCAAGCTGAGTGTTTAGTAGCGCAGCTTCATCTACAATGGCGACGCAAACGACCGGGAGGAAAGGGCGCGCATCTCGCGAGAGCTCCCACTAGCGACAACGGCGCACTGTCGTGGCGGAGGAACGGTCAATTGAACGGCAGAATGAGGACGCGATAAGAGGGAAAGATGACGTGTTGTGAGTGTGTTTATACTTTATATAGTGTCTAATCCTAATTATTCAAATTCAAACCTAATTCGAATTAATTTAAAATCTCATTTTTAAAATATTATTTAGAATGATGTTTATGTCGGCCGAAACGTGTGTTATTTACGTTGCATATCTTTGTCCCTGCATAAGATACTAACTTGTTTAGAACATAAAAAGATAAATTTTTTTTAGTAAAACAATAAAAAATTATGTTTATTATCCATATTAAATATATTAATTTTGGTATCTTAGTTACCAAAATTTTTTTAAGGATTTACATTAATAATATATGATTTTAACTTTAAATATAATACACAAATTAATAAAATCTCGTTATTTAGTGATTTTATAGCTTTTCATATTTAAAAATGACAAAAATATCTGCACCCACAGAAATTACCTATGACAAAAGAGTTAATGGAAATCTGCAAAATTTTCATTAGAACAGAAATTAGCCCCTGCGAATAAATGTATATATTATTTTAATTTGTATATTAAAAATTTTGTACGTATATTATTTATGTTAAAATTATATTTGAATTATGTTTAATTTAATATATTTAGTTGAATTATATTAAATTTTATTATAATTATATTATTTTTTTCTAAATTTAATATTCATAAATATACTATACGCGAAAATTCACTCCTCCTGCAAGGAAAACAAAGGAAGACTCTTGACGAAAATAAAATAGGAATAGAAGACATTTTACTAAATGGGTTGAGAGGACACCAGAAAAATCTCCGCCCCGTATAATCTCATCCCTACTTATATTGTAATGCTGATCAGGGAGACATGCATTGGAGTTCGTGCGGCGAATATCTTGTCCTAGCTCCATCTCCACATTTCTATCACGAGTTCTGTTTGATTTAAAAAAATATTTGTAATCCATTTCTTGAAAAACACAATAAATTATTCGGGCTTTAAAATAAAAAAATGAAAAAAAGATTTTTTTATAATAAAATTAAAAAATTTATTTTCCCAAATAAATTATCCAGACTTTAAATTTTAAAATACATTTTTTTTTTTAAATCTCAACAAGTCCGTCGCACCCACCAGCGAACTTTATTATTTTTTGTAAGATTCTCTGCACTCCCAGCGAACTTTTATATTTTTATAGAGTTCGCTGTATCACCCGACAAACTTCACTAGGCATCTTCATATATATCAAATTGAGTCAAAAAAAAAGTTGGAAAGTTAATAGTGGCAACCATTATTTGTGTATTTTTAGAGAAGATGATAATGGTTACAATACTATTGAAGACGAAGATAATGGTTTAAGAATTTGAGTTTCGTTCCCAACCAATTTTTTTTATGGAGGATTTGGATGAAATTCGTCAGGGTGCGACGAACTCTATAAAATTATAGTCCATTCCGAAAAATTAAAGTCCCTTTAATTTTGTTTGGGAAATAATAATTTTTTTTAATTTATAATAGAAAAAAAAAACAAAGTTAAGAAAACAACGTGAAAGTCCATTTAGCTATTCATTCCAAAGTCAAACCATTTCAAATATACAAGATTCTTCATGTGTTATCAATCACTTCTATGATAATGTAACCTAAATTTCATACTAACTACTAATAATAATTAGAATTCCACTTTTAAGTTGTATAAGAGAAATATTGGACAAACTAGTGTTTTTGTAACAGTCTCGATAGTCTCAAAAGAAACTTTTTTGAAAAAATGACAACGATTTCTTTGAACCAACATAAGAAGAACAAAAAAAAATAATAGAAGAAAAAAATGCAAGAAAATAGCACAAGTCAGCATCGAAAACAGCCAGAGGAGGAGGAGGAGAAAAGAAAGAATGAAGGAAGGAAAAGAGCACGCAGAACATGGGAGAAGAAGCTAAGGAAATCAAACTTGGTTGAAAAGAACTTATTTACCTAGTACTATTGTTTATATTATTAAAACAATAATATGTAACCCACCAATCCTATAGTTAAGTACATTAATGTTGTAGCGAAATTGGTGTACCACATTCTAGGAATAAATACAGCTTTAGATAGTAGCATTTTACATCAAAGTGAAACAAAACATGGGCATAATATATTAATCATGATGCACCAACGAAGAATTCATGAGCTTCACGATATCGCTCTAAAACAACATTATAGAGAGGGTGTATAGGTTCTAAAAGATTGGAGTAAGGGCCCAACACTGCCTTAGGTAGAGGTGGAGAATCTGGGTGCTTTGACCAGCTATACTGGCACAATGAAAGTCCACTCAAACAGTAACACGTGTGATAGTGGTCTCTGCGTTTACCTGGTTTGTCTCGAAGTCCACCATCTTGCTCCTTCGTTAAGGAAAGAATAGAATATTCAAGGGTCAAAAGCATGTAATAGAATGGAATATTATGATTCTGATATCCTAAATTAGGCAAAAGAAACCAGTGCAATTTTTTCTACGGATTTGAGCTAGTTGATTTTATGCAACTGATTCAACTGACATTTTTATTTGAGTGTCAAAGTTTGTAGCTAAAGAAATTTAAGTATCTCTCCCTCGCTCATTTGTATACCGAAGATTAGGCATGCCAAGAAGTACATGAAATACCATGTTTAAAAGGGAAAAGGTACCTTACTGTTATATAACTTGAATCTTAGGGTGTCATGTATCATACAGCATAACCTTAAGGGTGTGTGTGGTTCAAATATTACTTTATTATAAAGATTCCACTCCCATGGGAATCAAAGATACCCAAGGAGAAGGTGGAAATTGAAATGATGGTATTCTGATTCCCTGGAATCAAACTTGCTTAGGAATAACTTTTCAAACTTTGAACCAAACATGGGAATATGATATTCCCATCTTAAAATTCCTAGGAATTATAATTCCTCCAACCACGTGTATGTGGTTCAAGTATTACTTTGTTATAAATATTCCATTTCCATGGGAATCAAAGATACCCACAAGTGTGTGTAGTTCAAGTATTACTTTGTTATAAATATTCCATTTCCATGGGAATCAAAGATACCCAAGGGGAAGGTGGGAATTAAAATGATGGTATTTTGATTTCCGGGAATCAAACTTACTTAAAAATATCTTTTCAAACTTTGAACCAAACATGGAAACATAATATTCCTATCTTAACATTCCTAGAAATTATTTATAATTCCTTCAACCACACACCCCCTAAGGGTGATCAAATTTACCCAACGATTTCAAAGTCTTGAATGCAGATATGATATAAAGCTAAATGTCTAACTTTTCAAGGTATCACCGAGGCATATTCACTCTTAGGAGAATGATACAAAATACCAAGTGAAAACAGAAACAGCAAATAAGACGCGGACCTGTGCGCATAGAAGAATATATTGCTGCAAGGCAATGCTGTGAAACAGTGGATCCTTTGCTCTCCAGTCATTAATGAAGTTATAACCTATATTCTTAAAATCAGCTGAACAGGATTCACTCATGCCTGCGAGAATATCGGAAGATACAGGTACTAAGAAGAAAATGAAATTTCATTATAGTAAGACTAAAACCATATACTTTGAAGTGAGCCAACCTTCATGCCAGAGATGGGATGCTGCATCACTGGAGGTTCCATGCAGACAGACTTTCTCCTCAGGTATGCCAGAAATATTTGAGACTTCGGCCATTTGTTTGTTAATAATAGAATATAATCTTTGTAATAGTGCAACAGCACCTCCCTGATTACTTTCAAATTTTAGTCCAACTATGTCACAGAAGACTCATGAAGTAAACAGAAAATTGTAATCACCTGCCAAAAGGAATAGCATCCGTCCACCAATTTGTTTGTTCTCCCCTGGAATCCACACTCCTTACCTTGCCGGAATACTGTCCATTCCTAATACAAAGCCGTGGAATATTATACCATTTAAAGTATGGGCAAGTTCAGAAGTAACTCTTACATGCTAATAATTGAAAGTCAGAACGAAAGCAACAAATCTCTTACAACTAATCGAGGCAGATCCAAGCGATTAACCTCCCCAATCAAAATCATTGCAGCCAATCCACAAAAGGTGTACCTGATAAAGAAATAATCAATGTCTATAATGGCACATTACATTATTTGGAAAGTATATCACAAACAGAGTATGCCGAAACATACCCACCATGAGCCTCAGAACCTGGCTCACCAGCAATGCCACCCTCATAAGTTTGACAGCTGCAGAGAAACATCATAGACCATAGAAAATATATCAAGGAAATACACAATGAAATTATACAACTTTGTAGTTGACCATTGAACCAAACAAGAAGAAAACAATGCTTACAAATAATCACATTGTGGCTATTGGCGCTTTCAATAATTATAAGTGGCCAACCGGCTAACCTAAAGGCCCCAACTTAAGGCCACATAGTAAACTAATTACGGATCATAGAACAGACTGCATTAATTCCACTATGATTTCAACACTCACAAGTTGATCTCAAGGATAATCTATCAACAATCTAACCAATAAAAATGGAAAATAATAAATTTTATTCTACAAGCAAAAAACATACAGCCAGAATTGGCAACAGATTTCAAGTTACAGCTTCTTGAAACTAACCTTAGAATGTAGTCCCCAACATTCTGGGTCAGCTCTTCATCCAAAATGTTCAAAACACTTGCGACCTGAAACCAACAAGATTCTGTGTGTTATGAAATAGATGCGTATCGATAAAAGAAGTACCATAAAAAGTCTCCCTCCAACAATGAGGATAATAGAGTACAACAGTAATAAGATTAGTCTCCAAAAAAGTGCAATGTACGATTATATATACATACATCTATAGTTAAGCATATGTGGAACAGATAAAGAGATAACCAACTTACAGAAATGGCCGTGTAGCAAGCTCGAACATCAATTTCTCCTTCAACATTCATCCTGGATAAAGATTTGGGGATTAAACGACAATGGTGGACCAAATCATCTCTAAATGCGTAGTGTGTATTGCATAAGTTCTTATATATAAAACTCAAGCAATGATCACCAAATATAAGTAGAACCACAACCATCTATCATTAATCTGAAAGATAAGCAAGGCAACATACCTGAATCCGCCATTTGGTTGTTTCATCCACCGTAGAAACCCATACAGTTTATCTCCGAGATAATATATTCAAAGAATTGTACCAATGAATTCCAGAAGTATGAAAACTATCATTACAACGTAACATCATGTATTGATTGACATAAACTGACACCTATTAATGGATGCTAAAGATTTATCACCACCCAAAATAATAAGGGTATTGACAGCAGCATATGTTGTGGCAAGATGAGGCATCTGAGAAAGATTCAAGCATATGAATCATTATGTTATTTTAAAGTTTAAACAGTAAAAGAATACAAGGGAGAGATATAACAATAACTACAACAACCAACACCAGGGCTAGTTCTACTAGTCAGTAGACTACATGGACCCAATGCCATAGTATCCTATTATAAACTATATCTAAATTCAAAGCATTAAATCTAAATCTACTTGATTGTTTTCATTTTTAGTTTTCCTTGTTCTCCCTCTAGCCAATAAGCTATATCCATATTCAACTTAACAGGTTGCAGGTTGCAACTCGAGCACTACAACTAAGAGAATTTTTCTTTTAACAACCTGGTCAGTTATTTATCTACTTATCTATTCATTTACATAGGAGTTGGCAGGAAGACACAATAAATTGCAGTTTAAGAGCAAGAGAAAGAGGAAAAGCTTAAAATTTGAACTCCATAAGACCATAGCTCAATGCTCAAGTAGAAAGGGAAAAAACAGAAAAAAGAAAAGAGAGAACAGATTATTTTTTATTAGCAGCTTGCCTGGCCTGGTCCCCCAGCAAAACCACCATTTGGATCCTGTTGATACACAAAGAACAAGAAACTAAAGTAATGAGCAGGGCAGCCAAGAGACCGAGTCTAAATATAAAGAACACAAAAGACAGCCAGAACATATCTCCGCTGTAAAAAAGGGCACGATAAGACTTAGCAACACACTAGGGCTCATTATCTCAACTTGACAGACATAAGCACAACATCTCTCTTTCTTGTCTCTCTATTTAGGGTTGTTTTCTTTAGGCATGAACGCTTCTAAATAGTCACCATCTCCATGTTGGACAAGTGCCAGACACATTAGAGACAATTTAGTATACAATCTTCTACTTCTACTTTTTAATTCTTAGAACGAATTTGGACGGGTAAACTACAATATTTGTCTATAAACCTACTATCACTAATACTAACGTAACATCTAGAACCTTTTTTTGTTATTAATTTTCGAAAGAAAATAAAAACGAATACTAGCTCCTATAAACATTGTTTATTTGTTTTACTTAAAAATGTACCTTAATATTGTATTATGAATGCGATGTGTAATATGCAAATAATTTCAATGCACTACCAATGAAGAGCCAGGAAATTGCATATCCAAATGCTTCATAATCTCATTAGTTGCACAATTTTTTTATTTATTTAGCCAAAACAACTGATTGAATGAAAAATTCAAAACCTTGCAGCGGTTGAGAAACTCGACAGTGTTGTCTTGGAGTTCATCGTCGATGGATTCTCCCAACAAAGCAATCGAGTGAATGATCCAGTAACAAAGCCATGGTCGACTACACAAAACAAGTTTTCAAACATAACAAAAATTAGAGAGAGAGAGAGAGAGAGAGAGAGACTTGGCATCAAGAACGGAAAAGTTGGGACCGAGATGGCGAAGGCCTTTGGTGAGAAACTCGATGTGCTTATCGCGCTGCAGCTCCAACCTATCATATCATATAACCGGTTAAACAGAATTGGGAGAATGATTAGAGAAAACAGAGAATAATTAAGAGGATTAAGTGAGTGAGTGAGTTTGTTACATGAGTGATTGGGCGTTGGGAGGGATCGTCGCGAAGAGCTGGTAAATCTGGAACACTTGCGACTCAACCATCCACTGGTCACGCTGGCTCACTGTTGGACTCGATGATGTCATTTCATCCATCTTCACATGCACGGTAACGGTTCGTAGGAGTGGAAAAAGGCCAGGCGGCGTGTCAGGGGCTGCAGCCTGGCCTGTGTTTCGCCTGGCCTGACCTGTCCTGTTATAAAATAGGTATAGGTTCAGACTTTTTTAAAAATCTTAATATATTAGGCTTACTAATTAGTCTTATAGGCCTATCAAGCCTGCCTGGGCCTGTTAAAATATAATTAAATATATAAATAATTATTTATTATTAATAAAATTATGAGATATTTTAAATTTATTATATTTTATTATAAATATTTTTGTATATTTTAAATATGTTAGAAGTTTAAAATTTTTTATAAATATTAAATATATGACATATTACATATAACTATTTTTAATAAAAAATAATTTTTTAAATAATATTTTTATTTTTCTAAAAAAAAATTATCAGGCCTTTTAACAGGCTTCAGGCCAGGCCAGGCTGAATAACAGGCCAGGCCTAGTACTTTATAAAGAGCCTATAACAGGCTGTAGGCCAGACTCAGGCCAATCAACTGTATGACAGACCAGGCCTGTGAAGAGCAAAACCTGGCCTGACCTAGCCTGTTTCCACCCCTAACGGTTCGTCACAGGCTCGCAGCTCCTGTTTTCACGTTATTTATTCAGAAAGATTGAGACATAGGGTGTAGTACGGTTAAATGAAAGGGAGGATGAATCTGGAACATTGCACTTTAGGACTAGGTAGCATAGTTATCAGAACCGGTAATTAACCTGGTCATACAACCGGGTCACCGGGATACTAATTCAACCGGTGGATCATTTATTCAACCCAGTTGACCCAGTTATAATTAAATAAATATATAAAATTATAAAAATAAAATTAAAATTAAAATGCATATCTTCACAAATATAATAATAAAAATCAAGTATCAATTTTTTGACATAATTAATGATACAAAAAAAGATAATAAATTAGTCACTAATACAAAATACTTTCTCAATTTAAATGAACAAGAGAAAACAAAAGATAACACAATCGGTTAATCAAATCCAATGAGTGATCATAAAGTTGACATCTATATCTTCATAGGACAAATTTGGAGATTGACCAACATTTTCCTCATTTTGATTTGCATCTATATCTTCCATAGCATTGTTTCTGATGGTGTTTGTGATGAAAACATTTTTAAAATTCTAACAAAAAAAACCAAAAGATTTACCACAACAAAAGATTTAATTAAGTGATTATTTAATTAAGACAGCAAGTCAGCAATAAATTTAAAGTTCAGTGATGATAATCAGCAACAATTCAACTGAGCGATGTTTTTCAGCAGCAAAAAAAATTAACTCAGTGATATATTCAGCAACAAATTCAAGTCACATCAACAAATTCAGCTCATTGATAATTTTCAATAACAAATTCAACTATGATTATTTTCAGCAACAAAAACTTTACCTCCAAATATGATTTACAACAATAAAAAATTTAGCTAAATCATTATTTCAATAACACAGCAACAAATTCAACAACAATGATTTAGCTAAGTGATTATTTAAACAAAACAACAACAAATTCAACTCGGTGATGTCCAGCAAGGTTGCGAGAACCGGACCAGTCAATAAACCGGTGAGATCACTGGTTCAATGGTTCACTGGTTCGACCGGGATTCAACCGGTTAAATTAAATATTAAATAAAATTATTAAAAAACCTAAAAATAATTTTAAATATATAAATTCAATAATTTCTAACTTAATAAAATTTAAAATTTCACATAATAAATTATCCATAACTTAATATTAGAGGTTCACAAACAATTTCAAACATCAAAGTTTATAACTAAACAACTTCATAGATCATTAAGAAAGAGAAATATAGTGATACTAAGAAACCCAAAACAATTTAAATTGGCATGGCTTGTGTACATATCATCTAGCAACACTTAAATTGTGGCTGTAAAGTATAAATAGATTGAATGATACTATTCAAAACAAAGGTATATTAGTACAGACAAGCATAGTTTGTTGATACATAACAACCAGTTTACCGTATGCAGGACTTTGAAATACACTGATTCAGATAGAAGAAGCACATTGACACTGTTTTTGACTCATGCTTCACAAGAAGACTATTAGTCTACCATAAGGCTTTTCACCTTCAACCCCAGAAGGTTGAATGTGACATGAAAACTGAACAGAAGCATACAATAAAGAGAGACAGGGTTCCAACAATTTCGTGCTTCACTCAGAAGCAAGCATTTAAGGACTAGCCGAGCCAAATACTTCTACTTGTCATGATCTGAATCGACCTGTTATCCCAGCTCAACAATGAATTATCGACAAATAGTAAAATACTATGTTGCTAGATCAAACCCAGGTTATAAGACTCTTCACGATCACTTGTTCGCCATCACCCTCGTCACATTTGTGTTTGAATTATTATGCTTGTGTTCCATTCATTTACTCTAGTTTTCATGCTATTGTGCTAGGGAGGAAAAAATGGAAAATACACTACACAGAAAAAAGGGAATGGAACATAGTTTCAAACTTTCAACAGCAAATCAATTAATCAACAGTATAGTTATAACTTATGAATCCAAACTAATCTGAAAACATATCAACAACAAAAACTAAATTGAATCGAATTCCAAAGTCAGAATCCAAATTAAATTGAATTCAGAATTACATCACCATTCAACAAATTGAATAAATAATGTCTTCTGGCTGTTGTTCCTGTTCCATCTTCAACACCCAGCAAAAATAAATTAACCTTCAACAAAAGTAACTCAAACAAATTAACCTAGCAAAGAAAATATTTAATCAAATCATTCAATCAATCATTATTTCAGAAAAACAGTAACTTGGATTAAGCAAAATTATCAAACTCAGAATCAGAAATCAAAGAACCCAAAACCCAGAATCGGTATTATAAACAAATGTACAAACCAAGCCATATTAATTAAAGCAGCAGCGCTTACCGGCGGCGAAGGAGGAAGAAAAGTGACGGCGAGGGAGGAATGGAAAGTGACGGGCTGATGACAACGGAACAAGGGAAGTGAACTCGAACAGAGAGCGACAGAGAGCTCGAAGCTCAGACACAGAGAGAGTGAGTGTGAGAGAGAGCGCGAGCTTGAAGAGATGACGATCAACCGGGAAACCTTCGCGACGGTTATGCCACGGGGTCAACGCTTCCTTTGTGCGACGGTGACGAGAAGATGAAAGATGAGAAGGGATTGGCGATGAGAAGAGTGCGACGGCACCCACGATTCCCGCCGGCGGCGAAAGCACCATCTACTGGAGAAGAAGAGTTCGGCCATGGGGGATTGTGATGGCGGGCTGGTGGCTGGGGTTAGGTTAGGGTAAGGTTTCTCATTCTCAGAGATGAGATGAAGAGGTGGCGGTGGCGTGGGAAGGACGCATAGAACTTATATACCCGAACCGGAAATCCTGAAAAAAACCAGACAGTTCTACCGGTTCTCCAGTTAACTGCCAGTTTGACCAGTTTTTCACCGGTTTTTTGCCAAATGGTTTCTGACCTTACCCGGACCGATTAGGTGATCAGTTTCCGATTAATTCGATTGAACCGGTCGATCCGGTTCGGTTTTCAGAACCATGATGTCCAGCAACAAATTAAATTGCTAAGTCATATGTTCAGCAACAAATTTCATTTACAACAACAAATTCAGCTTATTGATAATTTTTAACAACAAATTCATCTATAATAATTTCCAGCAACAAAATCTTTACCTCCAAATATGATTTAAAGCAACAAAAAAAATTTAACTAAGTCTTGGAACAGAGAACATAACATTTTGCCGTATTAAGCGAATCGGATCCTCTACAGTATGAAGTTGTTTCTGATCAGAAGCTTCGTATTTATTGAGTTATCTTTAACTAAATCATTATTTCAGCAACAAATTCAAGGTATAATGATGATTTACAGCAATGAAATTGAAAAAGAAATAACAAGGCCGAAGGAAGCTCACCTCAGCACCTGCTCAGGGACAAAATGACAGCGAAGGAAGGAAGCTGACCAACTGAACTGACGGCCGAAGCAAGAAGATGACAACGACCACCACCTGAGGGACCAGATGCTGGTCCCGAATCTGGTTCTTCCGCCGGGGAAGCGAGCGCAGGATGGTGGCGACTGAGCTTGAGAGTGTGAGGACTGAGAACACAGAGCGCGACGAGTGGCTGAGTCCAAAACGGTGAGTGCCAGGCCGAGAGAGAAGTGAGACACCGGAGACGAGAGTGGCGTGAGATGGTGAGAGAGGCGAGAGAGCTTGAGGGAGAGAGTGGCAAGAAAGAAACCAGAGCAGAGAGATGTTGGGGCTTCAGGGGTGGGTAGGGTCGTAGCTCATTCAGATTAGGGCATTCTAGGTTGGGGCGAGGAAACGATGCCATTTCTGTTTAAAAAAAAAACATAAGCATATAAACATGTAGGGTCACCAGCAATGTTTTAAAAACCGGGCCGAACTGACCGGTTCGACTGGGTTAACTGGGAACCGGTCATTTGGTCGATCCGGTTGATGTCTAAAACCATGCTGCAAAAAACCGGTTAAAAACGGTAAACCGACTAAACCGGCTGAGTTTTTAAAATATCCGATTCTCTAATCAACACTAAAACGGCGGCGTTTTGGTTCCAACAAAAAAAAACAAAACAACACAAACAACGCTCAGCCCAGAATGAGAACACCCCTCCCCGGCTCCCCCTTCAATCTTCCACAAACGCACAAAGCCTCAAATTGACCAACCCTAACCCTATCAGAGCAAAATCAACAAAGCTTTTCAACCACCATCATCCCCTACCACTCTCGGCGGTGACAACCAGTGATTGCCATCCTTTCTTCTCGAAGGTATTCTTTCCTCCTCGCGTCGTCAAGCCCGAGGGTGCCGTCAAGCCCGGACCTATCCTCCTCGTCGTTGTCAGAAGTTCGTCAAGCCCAGACCTGTCATCGTCATCGTTGAGCCCGAGGATGACGTCATTGCCGCCAAACATTTCTGTTGCTCGACGTCGCAAACGTCTACTCAGCCCTGTTCTCCTCGCCGTTGCAAACGTGTCTGTTCTCCTCACCATCGTTCAAGTGTCTCCAGAAGCTTCCTTCCTCCAACAACAAGTTCACCTACAACCGCGACAACCACACCTTCAACTTCCTCGTCAATAATGGCTTCAGTCGGTTCCTCTCTTTTTCTCTCTAGATTTGTTTTCCTCTTATTCAATTTTGTGTATATAGCTTTTTTGCTTTGATGATTGTTAGCGTGAAATTCTCATTGTGTTTGAGTGATTTAAAATGATGCATTGCCGTTTTTCAGTTTACTATGTTGTTGCGGATGAATTTGTTGGAAGGCAGGTTCCTATTGCGTTTCTGGAGCGAGTGAAGGATGATTTTATTTCAAATATGGTGCCTCCGATAAGGCCAGTACTAGTGTTGCTGCCAACAGCCTTAACAAGGAGTTTGGGTAATTTTGCTGTAATTGCTGTAATGGATGAGGTTTTATTTTACTGTAATTGCTGTAAGTATATTTGTAATTTGTAATTTGGTTCTGTTTTGTCCCTTTGTTTTATTCTCGGTGAAGGTATGCTATGTTGCAAGTTGTAACTGCAACTAAAGCATGAAGTTGAGTTTTAGACTTTTTTTCTGAGGTTGTACCAATTTTTTAAGAGAACTGTTTGGAAGGATTGAATGTTAAAATAGAAGTTGGTCAATTATTGGTAAATCTCTTTTCTTTTAGGACTTTCAATGGCAGGGGATGGTTTGTTTTGCACATCTTGAAAAAATATTGTTGCTGAGATTGGTTCATAGTTTTTTTTTTTTTTGAAACAAAGGAAGCTCAACACATTAGAGTGGAGCGTGAGCAAACATACAAGAACTAAACCTGCATACAACAGTTATTAATCCTTTGTCATCTCTGGCATTGCCATCAACAACCAAAAGGATCATTATCAGTCCATTCTTTGTAGCTCAAAAATGTCTTTCTCTTTATGATATCAACACCTGTTTCTTTATTCTTGAAAATTCTCACATTGCGCTCCAACCAGACGTTCCAGATCACTGCAAAGAACCCAGTCAGCCAAGTCTTCTGCGTTTCTTTCCTATAGTGCATGGTGGTCCAACTCTCAAACAGTTATTTCATGGTGCCAGGAATAGTCCAATCTCTATCCCAAGCTTTCAACCACGCACATCATACCTGCCATGTGAACTTACAATACAGAAATAAATGCTGCACAGATTCTATCTCCTTTTTACATAGTACACAAATATTGTCACTGTTAAGAACAATGCCTAGTCTACTTAACATTTCTTTTGTATTAACTCTATCAACTAGCACAAACCATCCAAAGAGCTCAATTCGCGGAGGTACCACCCCTCTCCAAATTGAACTAGTGAAATTATAGCTCGTAATCTCGTCCGATAAAGTCTCCGATTGTAGTACCTGCAGAAAAGAATTAGTAGAAAAAATACCTTTTTGATCAAACTTCCAAACAACATTATCCTCTCTACCAGTTGATAGCTTTACTGACCTTAATCTCTCATGAAGATGATGGACAAGTTTCGATTCCCATTGGAACAACTCTCTCCTCCACTAAAAATTCCAAACCCAATCTAACCCGTCCCAAAATCCACACTCCCTAATCACAGATCCCTGCTGGTTTGAAATAGAGAAGAGCCTTGGAAAACTCGCTTTCAGGGGGCCACCTTGGACCCAGTTATCTTCCCAAAAGAGTGTTCTCCTTCCATTCCCTACTTCCATCACCAGGCCACTAATCATTTTTTCCTTCACCTTCTGCTCTTTTACATTCAACTGACAGATGTCCTTCCAGGGGCCTCCTTTTACCGGTAGAGTCTGATTTGCAAGCATTACATGTGGATTCAATTTGTTACACGAGCAAACAATCTTCTTCCACAAAGGGCAATCCTCCTTTGAAAACCGCCACCACCACTTAAACAAAAGGGCTGTATTCCTAAGAACTGCATCCCCAACTCCCAAACCCCCAGCCTTTTTCGGGGCCTGTACCGCCTCCCACTTAACTAGAGGGATACCATAATTACCGTCCTCCTTACACCACATAAAGCTCCTCTGTAACGCAATCAGCTTGTCAGCCACCGCCTTTGGCATCTTATACATACCTAAGTAATAGATTGGTAGGCTGTTCAATACCGATTTGATAAGGACAAGCTTACCTGCCTTGTTCAAAACCTTCGCTTTCCATAAGCTAAGTTTCTCTTCCACCTTATATATGATGGGTTTCCTGGCATCCCAGTAGGCCACACGCATGATCAATCCACCCTTGCTCGCAGTTCACCGAGATCAGATTCGACTTATCAAAATTAATGCTCAACCCAGACATAAGCTCAAAACACCTCAACAGCCTCTTATAATTCACAATTGTCTCTGTCTCTGGAGGACAAAATAATATAGTATCATCTGCAAACTGTAGGTGTGACAATTCGATATAATCTCCCCCGACCAGTAGCGGAGCGATGTGCCTGTTCCTGACGGCTTCCCCAACATCTTATGCAGAACATCGACCACAAGCATAAATAGAAGGGGAGATAGAGGGTCTCCTTGTCTGAGGCCCCTCTCCACGTTGAACGGCTTGGAAGGCGACCCATTAACCAGGACTGACACAGTGGCCGTACTAACACACTCCTTCACCCAAGTCCTCCATCTGTGGCCGAACCCCATCTTTTGAAGCACAATATCAACAAAACTCCATCTGACTCTATCATAAGCTTTTTGAAAATCCAACTTAATAATAGCTGCTTTCTTTCGCCGTGACTTGAGCCAATGAACCGTCTCACATGCTATGAGCGCGCCGTCATGAATTTTTCTTCCCTTCACAAACGCACTCTGAGTTTCTCCTACCAAGCCTGGCATAACCGATCTCATCCTTCTCACCAGTACCTTCGAAATCACCTTATACACACACCCCACCATACTAATCGGCCGGAAATCCTTGATCTCCTTAGCCCCGACAAACTTCGGAGCAAGCGTCACCCATGTGATATTCGCATCAGTTGGTAGCTTAGCACTTTGGAAAAACCCCATCACAGCTGCAGTGAATTCCATACCAATCTCCTCCCAGCATTTCTTGATGAAGTTCATATTAAATCCATCACTACCTGGGGCCTTAGAAGATTCACAATCCCATACTGCCTCCCTAATTTCCTCCATCGTTGGCAATACCTCTAGAGCTTCAGCCTCAACCCCATCAATCTGTTTCAACAAACCATCCCGAACACCAATCCTCGGAGCATAGTCCTGTCGATACAGATCCTTGTAAAACCCCCTAATTGCCACCTTTATTCTTGTCTGATTTCGCACAAGCCTTCCATGAATCATCAGAGCATCTATCTTGTTATTTCTTCTTCTAGCCGAGGCAATGTTATGAAAATATCTGGTATTCTTATCCATGTTCCTAGCATGTTTGGACCGGGACATCTGCTTCCAGTGGATTTCCTTCCTGACATACCACTTTTCGCAAAAGCTCCCCAATGCCTTTCCTCGAGCCTCCGTTGTACCATCATAGACGGCATCACTAACCATATTGTCAAGCCTCCCGATCTCTTCCTCAAACCTCCTTAGCTTGTTATCCATGTCACCAAAGTTATCCCGATGCCATTGTCGCAAAGGTATCGTCAAGGCCTTCAGTTTACTCGTGAACTGAGCATCTCCCAACCCTCTCCATTCATTCTTGACCATTCCCATAAAATTCTCATGTGTAAACCAGGCATCCAGGCTTCTGAAAGGTCAGGGGCCTTCTCTTACTCTTGTATCTTCCACAATCAATGGACAGTGATCTGACAATCCCCTTGGTCCACCTTTTAGCCGTAAATCTAGAAACTCTTCTGCCCATTCTATATTTACCAGAACTCTATCAATCTGACTACATGATTGACCCCTGAACCAGGTGAACTTCCTATCAGTAAGTGGTCAATCCATCAACTGCATGTCATGTACCCAACTCTTAAACTCCTCCGCCGATGTTGGTAAACTGTTCACCCCTTTTCGATCTTCGACTTGCATGATCTCATTAAAGTCGCCCATCAAACAGAACGGTACCTGGCACAGCCCCATAATGTAGCTCAACTCCTCCCATACCACCTGCTTCGCCTCCCTTCCGTGCGCTCTGTATACCAAACAATATGCACAGTGAAAGTTGTTCTTTGTTAACACACCTTCAATGCATAACCACCTCTCACCTTTATAACAGTTACTTTTTAAATAGCATATCATCCCACATTAATAGCAAGCCCCCTGCCGCACCGACAGACTCCATAAACTCCTAGCCTACAGAACTATTTCCCCAGATTCTTGCAACATCATATTTATTAGTCAACTCCCTTTTTGTTTCAAGCAAACCTAACATGTTCAACTTAAATGTTTTCTTCAACGACTTCACCATGCTTATTTTACCATCTCCTCTCAACTCCCTAATATTCCAACAGCCCACAATCATTTAAACATATTTTTAGTCACCTTGTTTTGATTCTTCGGGCGACTCCTTCTTGGCTTTTGTTTTTGTTTCGCCAGTTTCCTCTTCGCCGCTATTTCTTCATTCTGAGCTTGCAAAATTCCCATGATATCCTCCTCTGTATCATACAGAACAGCGCCCGACTCCACTGCCAAAGCCCACGTTTCTTCTTTTTCCTTCAGCTGTTCTTCCTGCGATAGCTTGTCTTTACCTTTCCCGTTCTACCTCCCTGACTCAGCGTTGGACCCAGCTATAGTCTCCAAGGTTCTCTCGCCAGTAACCACCCCTTGTGCTTCCTCCACTGTTGTTGGGTGCGCTCCCGACTCCCGATCCTTCCCTCTTAAGCGTTCCCGGTTCACCAGCCAGTTTCCATCGCCTACGTTCGACCCTCCCGCTCCTGCCAAGTCTCTTTGCTTCTGCGTCTTTGCAGCCTCGACGCTCCTCACCGTCCCCAACCTCCCAAGCTCGAGATCTCCATCAACTGCACCAGACGCACTCCTATTCGCTCCCCTCGACTCAGCCACCACTTCTCAGGAGACATCCACCCCAGGCCCGGTTCCGCACAGCGAAGCCTCCCCCCTCTCTTTCACAACGTTAACAATGATTCCAGGTTCGCTGAACAATCCACTCCCAAGCGTAGCCTTCAACCGATCATGCGCAACCTTTGTGACCCTGCTGCAACCTGGCCGCCCTGCGTCTTCCAACCCAGGATTTCCCTCGACCCGTTTTGCCAACAGCATACCCAGGTCAGACCCGTCCTTAGCCACCCGACCCAGCTGCCAACCTTCTCTAACCCACAGCCCACCTTCCTGTTGTTTGTGTATTGGGCCAAATTGAGACAAGCCCAGCTCACTCCTCTCAAGGTTTTGCAAATCATTTGGGCAGCAATATGGATGGCCCAATTGATAGGTATCCTCCAAATCCTCTCTTCCAACGTTAACATAGCCCTGTGTAACTGTCCGGTCAGACTCTATCTCATCATTGACATTAAATCCCTTAGAATCCGCCTCACCCTCAGCCTTGGTGCAACTAACAGAATCTGAGACCTTCGTATCCTGTTTAAAATTTGAATAATCCACATTAAGATCATTTAGTAGCACCTCGTCAATTACCATTCTGTCCTTTTCATATTCGATCACATTTGCATCACCTCCAATAAAGGCGGCCGCTGGATCCCACTGCTCCGTCTCCTTCAGCCGGCTATTGTCATGCGAGCCAGAAATTTTGATCCCCACACATACCTCTCGGCGAACAACGTAACTACCTTCCCCACAAGTCCCCACCTCCATCTCCTTAACAAAGACGTCGAACCCAGAGTTCCCCACACTAATCCGAACGCACTCTCTAATGACATCAAACACGCCTGTCTTCACTTGAAGCCTACCTGCCTTAAAAGAAGCGCCTGATTCTGTTGATACCATGCACTAAATTACTTCACCCCAGAGTCCCCCGATCGCTTTAAACGTTTCCGGTGCCCAGGCATGTAGCGGCACCCCGTAGCACTCCAACCACACTCTCCGAGACTTACAACATTCAGAGCCTTTCCATCTATTGACCGTATGAAACAATTGCAACAAATTATCTAGTTTGAAGGTAAAAGCCTCATTTGCATGCTTCACCGTATCAAAGATTACTAACACCTTCGTTGCCTCAATCTCCCTAACGTCCTCTACCTGAGGGAAGTTCTTGCATATTATTTTCTTCAACAAATGCACGTCCATAGGTCTCCAGGTTCTCCCTACTAAGCTCCGCCGCAGCCAATCCACATTCACTTCCACTACAGGGATGTCAATCCTTGTCGCTCCCTCACTCGCCTTATGGCCATCCGCTTGCCAATCCGGCGTCGTTTCCCCCACCACCTGATCATTAACCACCTGTATCTCACGATGAGGTTCCTCTGGCTTCTCTTCATTCTTCTGACGTCTAGGATCCACCTGCACCAATCGTTTTGTCGCTTTTGCATGTCTTCTGAATTTAGCTTCCCCTACGGATATGACTTTACCCCGTAATCGCATGTGGTTCATCTCCGCTATAGCCTTCAAGGCTCCCCCTTTAGTCGTGTATCTGACAAAGGCAAACAGATAAATTGTGGCATGTTTCTGTTTTCGGCAAAGATAGATGTCGTTAATTCTTCCCGTCCAACAAAACAAGTGGTATAATTCCCTCCTCGAGATATCTTCCGGTAGATTATCCACGAAAACAGAGAAAGATCGTTTTCCAGGCAATGATATGCTTCTCGATTCCAAACCCTAGAGTCCTTTGCGCGTAGTTGCACCACCCTACTTCTACCCCCCGCGTGTTCCCCCCCTCGTTCTCTCGACCTCTCATAATTTATCAGGGACGAAAACATGTGATTCATAGTTTTTTTAATTAGTAATTTAACATTAATTGAATGAGTTTTGTCTAATTAAGTAATTATTGACATTGTTGGTGATTTTTTATTGAATGTGGATATAGTATTTTATACCATGATTTTTTTTTTTGGTTCTAAATTTTGATGTTTGAATTTGAATGTAGAATTTTAATGATGAGATAAGATATAATTTAGTTAGTGGGTAGGTTATGAAAATTTAAATCTTATTATTATATGAATGATTGAATTTAAATTTAAAAAAAATATTTATATTATATTTTTAATAATTTTATTTTATATTTAATGTCGAATCATTAAATTATTAAACCAGTTATTTGACCGGTTTAATAATCGGTTTACTTCTTGCAACTTTGATCACCAGTTTTATTGAAAACCGTCTGAATCAAATCGGTTTTTATCGAATCCAATAAATAAACGGTTCAATGAATGATTCGATCTAACTGTGTTTTTTATCGAACCGATGAATGGAGCTGGTTTGATATGCTAGGTAGAAGTATTTTGGACATTCACAAAATTAAGACCACTTAGCTTTGATTTATTTGTGACGGGTACCATAGTTATGGTATTCAACTCAGTCAAGTTAATCAGTCCCGGAGTTATTAGTTTAACCGTTAAATTATTTGTCCAATTATTTGATTCGTTGATAATTAAATAAANTATTTAAATAATAATTTTACATCACTTGAATTTAAATTAATTAAACTAGTATATTTAATATTTTTTATGAATTAAATGTAGATAATAATAATAATAATAATTTTAAAGTTAGTCAAAATAGTAAATATTTTACACTAAATTAAAATATCATGAGTTTAATTTTTGGAGTTAACAAAATTAATTTATAAATTCTATATTGATAAAGGATATTTTAAGAAAGAATTTATATCAACTTCTCTTCATATTCCTATTATTTCGAGATGATTATTAATATTTGTATCAGTACGATAAAAAGATGAACAAATAAAAACTTATTATGTGAATTATATTTATCTTTGTCAGCATTTATTTTTTATTTATTTTTTAAAAATATTATATTACTGTACATACAAAAATATCCTCATAAATAATTATAAAAAGATAAATATATCTATTCGGTTGCTCGGGTGAACGGTGATTCGGATGGAGTCGGGTTTGGAGTAATTGGTTGTGAAGGAGAATCTGGACCTGGGCGCAAGCTCCACGAGAAGGGTGCGTGAGTCGTCGGTGGGTCACTGGGTCCTGCCACCTGCAAGGACACTTTGATGCTAAAGTTAGTGTCCGTACAATTCAGCTAGAAATTAAGATAAAATGTTACATACCTCTGGGGAGGGATAGGTCCCTCCTTATTTATACCCGTCCGTCTAAAAGCTTCTGCAAGCTGTCCAGGTTCTCAGTAGGTCATGAGGTGGCACGCAGGTCACCTTTAGGCGCAGGTCAAATTCCCAGCGGGTCGGGGATCTGTAAGTGAACCCATGGCCTTTGCTGGGCCGGACCAGAACAGTGCCCCTAACATACCAATCCGTGAAGCTTGGAGCTCGCGGTTGGTACGTTCGAACTTCTTTTGCTTTCCCAAGTCGGACCCTTCCTAGCCTGGGAACCCGTTGATGAATTTTATTCTTCCAATGCGCATGAGTTGCCCCCAACTGTTACCTGGGCGTCGTTTTGGTTTCTGTGCTGAGAGTATTTAATGCTCTTTAAGACTGATTTGAAAGCAGGGAAAAAAGTCTATTGTGCTCCTATCTTTTTGCGCACCCCCAGACGGTTACCATTTTCATTTCTTTTACTTTTGTTACTTCTTCTTTCTCATTTTCTTTCGCACCTTCTTCATCTTTCTTCACTTCTTATTGTTGCATGTTCGAGGTTCTGCTACTTGCTTGCTGTGAATCCCACCACATTTATCCTCAATCAATCACTCCTCCATGCTTCAATCACTAGTAAGAGATACCTTCATGCTTGTTTACCTACTTTTAATTCTTCTTTATTGTTGATTGTTGTGCTTGCCTCTGTTACTACTATCTTTGTGTGCGCTATTCATTATTTTTTGCACATTTTGCTTGGATTAGGCTTGTGATTGTTAGCTAGTTCTTATAGAGTACCATAGGCGTCTTCTCCTCTTTTTTTTCTAGATTTAGGCCTTGGACTAATGCAAAGTAGAGTAGTGATAAAGCAGAATGTAGCTTTCATTTTCTTTTATTTCCTCCGGGTTTCCAATCTGCTGAGTTAACTTAAGTGGTGTCCCCAACTGTAGGTATGCGCGCAGTAGCCCGCGGCATCGAATTGTGTGGATCGCTACATTTGGGTTACTTCCGATGTGAAGGGTACGGCTTCCCGGATAACCTAAGAGGAACTACAAGAGTTTCGCAATTCTTGGGCCTTGTGTGGAGGTGGCCCAGATGAGGCGAATTACAACATTTTTGTCCCGGGGGACCGAGAGCGCATTTGTCAGCAGAATTTATTGACTCCCCGGGTAGCCGACTGGTTATGGGTATATAAACCTATGTTCACCACACTGGGTGTTCGTCTTCCCTTCTTCCCTTTCAACATGGCTTTGTTAAATCGATGTGACGTCACCGTGCCACAACTTCATCCTAACAGCTGGGCTGCCATCCGTTATTTTGAGATGGTATGTAAATACTTGGAGTTTTCGACCTCCGTTAACGTATTTCTTTACCTTTTCTTATTCACAAACCCCTCTCGAGAAGGCAAGCACAAAAAAGGCTACCTTTCCTTTTGGGATGTACATAATAAACAAATTTTTGGACTTTTTTAATATTCTTTTCATGGCTTTAAAAGCACCTATTTCAAGGTTAGGCCAGCTCAGGATTGTCACCCTTTTTGGCTTACCCTTGAGAGTGAAAGGAGGATTCCAATGTATTGGAGCTTTGGTGCTGGCTTCGATTACTTACTAAAGGTGTCCTATGAGGGGTTAAGTCGGGAGGACCGCCAAATCGCAGATATCTTGCTAGCATTTTTTTGTTAAAAAAATCTTAATTCCCATTTACTGATGGGTAACTGGGAATCCGGTCGCGAATGCGTGGATAAGGCTTGAATTTCATTATTGTCCCGTTCTCCCAATGAGTTTGTATGTTTTGCTTGTTTTGAAATTCTCCATTTTTCTAACATCCTAACTTTGCTTTTTCTTCTACTTTCTTGTATTTGCTATGGCAACTAGGAATACTACAATAGCTCATTTGATGACTCACGTCTTCCTCGCGGAAGACAATGATGATGACAACTCGGCAACCCCTTGGGTCGAGCACGGGCCCCAAGTCGTCAGCGAGGGAGATGCTCAGCCTCACCCATCTGCCGAGGTAACCCTTAAGAACCTTGAGGAGAACCCTATTGCCGATGAGGTGGACCGGGGTAAGGGGGTGTGGGCTGATGATGATCCCGAGTTGATCCTTGTCACCAATCCAAAGAAGAGGAAAACAACCCTTGGCTCATCGAAAGTTCTTACGATTATGGAAAAGAACTTTGACACGGGGGTACTTCATTAATTCCCAACTCCTTCCGGGTACTGAGGAGTTCTTCTGAGAAGAGGACCTGGCTACCCAAGTGAGGTGGACGTACTGCAGCCTCCTCCAGCCAACTGCCATTACCAGGAAGGTAGAACTCATGCTAGCGCAAGACCATGTCTGGGAGGGGAAATTCCGGGCCGCTAAGAAAGACATTGGTGACTTGAAGGCCTGGGAGGAGTCTCTAAAGACCCGACTTGACGAGGAGGAAAAGAAAGCCCAGGAAAGTGCTGATGAGATCAACCGCCTGGTGGATCGTGATCTCTCACTCTCCCGTGATCTCAACATTGCTCAAGGTCGGGCTGTTACAACAGAAGTGAAGGTAAAAGAGCTGGAGGAAAAACTTGTAGAGGCCCCGAGGTCAGCTGAGACTGCCAAGCAAGAGGCCTTGGCTTTGAAAAAAAAGAACAAGGAGATTGTCAGGACGCCCGGGAAGTAGTCAAAGCTACCGAGGAGGCGATCAAAGCCTAAGTCTCTGTTCTTGCTCCCGACCTCGATACCTCAGCGATTGGAGCCTTCAAGATGATTCAAGATGGGAAGATTGTTGATATCCCGAGGAAGTGAGGTCTTTTTGTAAAAAATCTTTGAATCTTGTACTTTATACTTTTTGTCTTATTGGGACAATGTGATGCCCTCATCTTGTAACTTGGAACAATTTACCTTTTATCGTCGTTAAGTGGTAACTTTTGGTGCTACAAACTTTAAATTGTTATCAGGATCATGTGATCCCTTTTTTAAGCTACCATTTTTCATTCATAGTTAGAATACATTTTAGTAGCTTTTGTTATTTCTTCGTTTGATCATGAAGTCGTCGATTGTTGTATGTTGGATATCTTCTTAGCTTATTACAATATTATGGCGCCCGAGGCGATCAATCTCGGGTTGCCGTTTTTATAACTTAATAGCAATAAACCATGAATATGATATCAAGCATGATGTAAATTTGCCACAACGAAGTTTTCTCAATAGTAGGCCTCGTTAAAACCCCTTACCATTACCTCGTATGGAGGGTAGGGGAAAGTGTGCTTCTTTAATAATCAAACAAAAGTGCAAAAACTCTTCATAACAAGTACTTAAAAGAGCATAAGGTATCAAAAAAAAGAAAATAAGGTACAAATCAAGGGGATATTAAAGTAAAGGATGACAGTAAATTGAAATAAAAAGGAGGGTGAAAGATAACCGTCTAATTGGGAGGTCAGTAGTCGCTCAAGAGTAAAACTCTTCAGGTTTGCCACGTTCCACGTCCTTAGGACCTCTTTCCTGTCCAATCGTTCTAATTTATAGGCACTTTTTTCGAGAACTTCTCTTACTCGGTACGACCCTTCCCAGTTGACTGCTAGCTTGCCTTCTCCCGGGGCCACGGAATGATGTCGTTACACTGAAAGACTAGACCTCCTTCTTCAAAGCTCCTATTAAGCACTTTGCAATTGTAATGCAAGGCTATCCTCTGTTTTAGTGCAGCTTCCGACAAGTTAGCCATCTCTCTTGTCTAGTCAACTAAGTCTTTTTTGATCGCTTTACTACCTCCACCCAGGAGTAGCCTTTGGCTTGGCTCTCTGATCTCTACAGGGATAACCACATTGGTGCACGAAACTGGCTCCACAGACTTTGCACAGATAGACCGGCAAGTATACCGGGTCATCCAAGTAATACCTCAGGTGAGTGAGGATCGATCCCACGGAGATTGTTGGTTTGAGCAAGCAGTGGACACCTTGCAGATCTTAGTTAGGCGGATAAAAATTATAGTTTGTCACGGAAAAAATGCATAAAATAGATAAATAAATAAAACATTACTAGATAGATGATAATTTAATGGTGATAGAATGGTTGAGGCTTCGAAGATGCTTTGTCTTTTTGGATTAAATTTTCTTGCTGTCTTCTTTAATAACCTTCTGATTCTGTCAATGGCAGCCGTAAGTGATTAACTTATGTCCTCTCATCAAGTTAACCTTCTCTACTACAGCAATCCACCACGTTAAGATGACTCATGTCCTCTCATCAAGCCACACTCTAGGTTTCTCACTATAGCAGAAGATGAAATTCTAAGCAATCTACTCCCCTTCACGATCCTACTCAAGGTGCCACAGACAAGGCAGATCTTCCAGATCAAAAAGTGATACTTCTCTGACTCTAGCCTTAATGCCACAGAGACCCCACGCACCCATAGTCAACGGAATTTCATGTCACATATCCAAAGTTGCTCAGATTCTCTATTGGAATCTGCAATGTAATCTCTAGCTTTAGTTCAACGCTATCCGGGTCAGGAATCGTACGGAACCCATGTAGAACAAGGGTGATTGTCATGGGTCACCCTCAATTCATAAGATGAAGAACGAGTTTGCATAAGAGAATAGAATCAGACATATTGAATAAAAACAGTATTATTATTGATCCATGAAACTCAACAGAGCTCCTAACCTTAACCTTAGGAGATTAGTGACTGATATTGTACGTAAATACAATGAAAAGGTTCGTATAGGCAAAGATCAAAAGTCCAGCTAACAATGGTGATCTTTGTTATATTTATACTAGTCTAGTAACTAAGGATTACAGAAAATAAGATAAACTAGTCTTGTAGTGCAAAAATCCACTTCTGGAGCCCACTTGGTGAGTGCTTAAGCTGAGCTTGAGTGTCTCCCATGAGCTAGTACCCCTTAAGGGCGTTGAACGCTGGCTTGATACTCCCTTTTGGGCGTTGGACGCCAGTTGCTCCCCTGTGGGCGCTTGACGCCAGGAATGGGGCTGGTCGCTGGCGTTGGACGCCAAGTTTGGGCCTTCATTTCTAAAGCAAAATATAAACTATTATATATTTCTGGAAAGCCCTAGATGTTAGCTTTCCATATCTGTTGAGAACGTGCCATTTCGACTTTTGTAGCTCTAAAAAAGCTCCTTTGAGTGCACGAAGGTCAGATCTTGACAGCATCTGCAGTCCTTTCTCTGTCTCTGAATCAGACTTTTGCTCAAGCTCCTCAATTTCAGCCAGAAAATACCTGAAATCATCATAAAACACACAAACTCAAAGTAGAATCCAAAAATGTGAATTTTGCACTAAAACCTATGAAAACTTAATAAAACTTAAACAAAACATAATGAAAACTATATGAAAATGATGCCAAAAAATGTATAAAATATCCACTCATCACACATCAACATCGTAGGTAAGCCGGAAAGGTGTCTCCCAGGTGAAAGTTTATGTTGTTGTCCTATAGGACCATAAAACAGAAGTCAACTCATCTATCCAAGATCCCTTTAGTATATACAAATTAATCTAATAATTCGATCATATAAATCAAATTAATCTAATAAAAAATTAGTATATACAAATTTATAAATTTTATAACTAATTTTACTCTAAAATATATATTTTTATTATAAAAACAATTTCGGACTTAATCGAGTGACTCAAGCATAATCCGACTAAAAAATAACGCCGAGTAAAAATGGCAAATCTAAAACCGACAAAATATACTTTGTTTTTTGGTCTTAAACACCCTTATAAAAAGTCAAGAACTAATTTGGTAGACCTATAATAATAACGTAACAAATGACACATGCACGAATAATGTTATGACATGTGTTATAAAATGACACATGGCAAATAGTGTTACGACACGTAACACGCTCATTCACGTCGTGTCACGCCTCACTGACTGATTTGTCATCATACCATTATACATGGTCAAATTATAATGTAATATGTGTTACTAATGATCCACGTCATCAAGTCGTGTTAGTATATTGTTGACGAAAAAAGATTAAAGACTAACATATTACACTTTTGCCAATCCTAAAAATGTAATTAGTGAAATTTGAATCTTAATGACGAAATTGATATACAACACCAATCTTAGAGACTACTTTAAAATTTTATTCGTATATTAAAATTGTGTTATCATTTCTAATTTCCGTATGCTAAATAAACCTAAATCCAGAAGCATGCCATACCATATGATTTATATCTAAAGAAAAATATAAAGAACTATTTTTTAATTAGCAAATATTAGCTAATTTTAATATTTATTTAGAATTAAGAATATATGATTTAGAGTTTAGAATTTAAGACAAATAAACTAACTTTAAAAAAATGACAAAAAAATTAATTATCTAGTATTATTCATATTCAAATAACTTGGGCATTCAATAATAAAAAGCATAGGAAACAAATTTTTATTTAGTCAATTTTAGAGTTTAAATTTATAATTTAGAATTTAAAGTTAAAGATTTATAATTTAGAGTCTAAATTTAGAATAAATAAAATAATTTTAGAAAAATTAATTGATGTTGGCGAAAAAATATTGTGCGCGCACTTTTTCTTCTTTCTCTTTTTAGAATGCGCCTTTTTTTTCTTACTTCTTTTTCTTTGTTTCTTCTTATTTACTTACACTTCTGCTTCTTTTTTTTTTTCTTCTGCTTCTTCTTATTTATTTACACTCCTGCTTCTTTTTTTTCTTCTTCTCCTCCTTCTTTTTCTCCATCTTACTTTTTCGTTATTGTCATCGTTGTCGTCGTCACCACCACTTTCTCCTCCTCCTTCTCCTCCTTCTCCTCCTCTCATTTTTCTCATTTGACGTCTTCTTTTCCTTCTTTTCTCCTCCTCTTTTGTTATCATCACCATCATCTTCTTCTTAGTTAAATATCACACGGTTAATTTAACGATTCATTAAATTGTAAATGAAATGGTTAAAATTTTTTAGTATAAAAATTAAAAAATTTTCTGTCATAGTTAAAAAATTTTGATGCTATTTTTCTGAGAAATTTTACACAATTCAAAACTCTCATTCATCATCATCATCATCTTTCTTTTTCTTCTTCTTCTTCTTCTTCATATTCTCATAATTCTTGTTTCACCCTCTTAATTATAACATGTGTCATGGTTAAAAAATTTTGATGTCAAAATTAACAAACTTCTTGTGTCACAATTAAAAAATTTCGGTCTTATTTTTTGTTAAATTTTGCATAACTTAAAACTCCTTTTTCTCTTCTTCTTTTTCAGTTTAATACCACACAATTAATTCAATGATAACAAAACACATCATTTAGTTAACATAGAAATCAAATCATGACAAATGGCACAAAAAATCTAAAAAATTGCAAGTCTAAAACCTTAATTTACCCAACTAACAAAATACATTCAAATATATTTTAGAAAAAAAATACATCAATTTGTTGTAAATGACATAGAAATGGCTAAACATTTTATATATGAATTCAATACTACCCAACTAGTTCAATAATAAGAAAAGTACATCATTTAGTTAGAAATGACACGGTTAAGAAATTTATATATCACAGTTAAGAAATTTCGGTGTTGAAATTAAGAAATTTTCGGTATCATGGTTAAAAAATTTTGGTACTATTTTTTTGATAAATTAAGCACAATTCAAATTTTTTTCCATCATCATCATCTTGTTTGTCATTCTTCTTTTTCTTGTTTGATATTCTCATCATTCTTATTTCACTCTCTTAACAAGAATCTGCGTCACTGTTACAAAATTTCAATGTCAAAATTGAGAAACTTCAGTGTCACAGTTAAAAAATTTCAGTGATATTTTCTGATGAAGTCTGCATAACTCAAAATTCCAAATTTTCTTCTTTCACATTTTCATAATTCTTGTTTTACCCCTTTAACAAGAATTTGTGTCACGATTAAGAAATTTTGATGTTAAAATTAAGAAATTTCTGTGTCATGATTAAAAAATTTTGGTGCTATTTTTCTTAAATTTTGCATAACTCAAAACTCCTCCTACTCTTTTTCTTCTTCATCATCATTATTTTCTTCTTCTTTTTTCTTGTTTATTTTTTCTTTCTTATTTCACCTTTCATAATTCTTCTTATTTTACACTTTTAACAAAAAAAAAAAACAAATAAACAAAGAAAAAAATACATAATATTTCAAATCATTGAAAAAGGAAGAAAAAAATGCAGCAAAAAAGAAGGAAGAATGTAAAGAAAAAAAAAGTATTCATATTAAATAATGCGGAATACACATTAGTGGGAGTTGGAACTAGGGTTGTAATGGGGCGGGTTTTTGTCCTATCCGACCCCGCCACACTCTACAGTAACCCTTATAGAACCCGCCTTGCTCCTATTCGCGGATAGTAAAAAGTTAAATCCTAAACTGCTCTTATCCGCTCCTATAATTATTAAAATCTAACAATATAATAAGACGGGTATTATCTAGATTCGATCTCGACTCGACCAAGAACTCATCCTGCTAAAACCAGTTTTGCTGCGGAGTGAGTAAATTACTCGCCCCGAGCAGACAGGGTGAGTACCCAATTTTAGATAATGTTATCACCCTTAGTTAAAGCATGTTACTCACAATTTTACTAATAAACTTAATTTTTGTTCGATATAAACCAATTTTATTAAACTTAATTATCAAAAAAATTTCTATGCGTAAAGCATATTATTAAATAAACCTAAGTACTACATACAATTAGTACTAACGTTACTTCATGAGTCAACCCAATCACCGTATTTTTTCAAAAATAAATTTTTTGGTATTTATAAGTTTAATGTCAAAATCTTCAAACTTATTGTTTATGATAAATTTTAAATATTTAAAAATTATTTATTTTTATATTTTTTAAATTAAATATTAATTTTTATTTTTTTTAGTAAATTAGATAAATATATAAATACCATAATATGCATCATTTTCAAAATTTTAACTCTATACGTATTAATTAAAAGATTAAATTATACAGTTAGTCTTCATACTTTTAATGAAATTGCAAATTGGTCCCTATAGTTTATAAGTTTATAATTGGATCCCTGAAGTAAATTAAAATTTGTAATTGGGTCCCCACTAACGTTTAGCATGAATAGAGACGTTAAATGATGTTATTTTACCAGAATGCCCTTATCTCTCATAACGTTCTAAAGAGTCACTTTGAAAGAGAAGATAACGATCTCTCAAAACGTTCCTCCAGTATCTGTGTCCTTTTGTTAGGGTTGAAGGTTTTTTTCGAGCTGTGATGGACCCAAACCAATTGTCCAAAGGAAGCTCAACATCCAGGAGTATGAACAAGAGAATATATCAATGCTTCTGTGGGAAAGAGATGGTGGTGCTCTCATCGTCGTCTATGAACAGCCCAGGTAGAAAATTTGTTGCTTGTTATAAATTACCAAAGTGTAATTTTTTTGAGTGGATTGATAGAGAGGAAGAGGTGATGGGAAAGGGGAGAAGGACTCACTGCTTTTGCGGAGATCTGCTGACACTCCGAACCTCCAGTACTGTGATGAACCCAAATAGAAGATTTATATCCTGTCCCAATAGAAGATGCAAGTTTTTTGAATGGATTGATGAAGAAGACATGGCTGGGGCTCAATCTCAATGCACCCAACACAGAAATCAAACAGAGGGATGCTCAAAACATGGTGGAGATTTTGTAAGGTTGGATGAATCTATGAATGCTGCACTACTAAAGGCACAAGAAAGAAAGATAGATAGATAGATTAAATATAGAGATAGGACGCATAGAAGCAAGTGTAGGAAGATTGCATTCTGATTTTACATTGCTCCAACAACAAACTGGCAGAGTGGAGAGTGACATGAAGAAACAGAAACAATTGCAGAAGATGATATTGAGTTGTGTGTTGGTGGTAATATTTGTAGTGTATTGGTTTAACTAAGTTTGATGAGATAGGAGAAAAACTGTGCTTGCAGTGCATTTGAATAGTGTTTAGTGTTGAATGTAATCATCTATTTTTTATCAATGACAAGTGAATCTGAAAAATTATTTGCATTCATTTGGTCCCATAGCAGAAAGCTCTAGTAGACATAATATAGAGTAAAGTAGTTAACATTCATATTAA
>NC_029779.3:32207922-32287669 GCF_000817695.3 Arachis duranensis
TAAATTTTAAATATTTAAAAATTATTTATTTTTATATTTTTTAAATTAAATATTAATTTTTATTTTTTTTAGTAAATTAGATAAATATATAAATACCATAATATGCATCATTTTCAAAATTTTAACTCTATACGTATTAATTAAAAGATTAAATTATACAGTTAGTCTTCATACTTTTAATGAAATTGCAAATTGGTCCCTATAGTTTATAAGTTTATAATTGGATCCCTGAAGTAAATTAAAATTTGTAATTGGGTCCCCACTAACGTTTAGCATGAATAGAGACGTTAAATGATGTTATTTTACCAGAATGCCCTTATCTCTCATAACGTTCTAAAGAGTCACTTTGAAAGAGAAGATAACGATCTCTCAAAACGTTCCTCCAGTATCTGTGTCCTTTTGTTAGGGTTGAAGGTTTTTTTCGAGCTGTGATGGACCCAAACCAATTGTCCAAAGGAAGCTCAACATCCAGGAGTATGAACAAGAGAATATATCAATGCTTCTGTGGGAAAGAGATGGTGGTGCTCTCATCGTCGTCTATGAACAGCCCAGGTAGAAAATTTGTTGCTTGTTATAAATTACCAAAGTGTAATTTTTTTGAGTGGATTGATAGAGAGGAAGAGGTGATGGGAAAGGGGAGAAGGACTCACTGCTTTTGCGGAGATCTGCTGACACTCCGAACCTCCAGTACTGTGATGAACCCAAATAGAAGATTTATATCCTGTCCCAATAGAAGATGCAAGTTTTTTGAATGGATTGATGAAGAAGACATGGCTGGGGCTCAATCTCAATGCACCCAACACAGAAATCAAACAGAGGGATGCTCAAAACATGGTGGAGATTTTGTAAGGTTGGATGAATCTATGAATGCTGCACTACTAAAGGCACAAGAAAGAAAGATAGATAGATAGATTAAATATAGAGATAGGACGCATAGAAGCAAGTGTAGGAAGATTGCATTCTGATTTTACATTGCTCCAACAACAAACTGGCAGAGTGGAGAGTGACATGAAGAAACAGAAACAATTGCAGAAGATGATATTGAGTTGTGTGTTGGTGGTAATATTTGTAGTGTATTGGTTTAACTAAGTTTGATGAGTTAGGAGAAAAAGTGTATCTGTAGTATATTTGAATAGTGTTTAGTGCTGAATGTAATCATCTTTTTTTATCAATGACAAGTGATTCTAAAAAATTATTTGCATTCATTTCGTCCCTTTGCAGAAAGCTCTAGTAGACATAATACAGAGTAAAGTAGTCAACATTCATATTAAATAATAGTCAAAGTGGTCCCTCCAAAATAGCTAGCCACATGCCCAATATAACAAAAGCAACAAAACAAAACAAGCATCCTAAATAGTGTTCGACAAAAAAGGTTCATAAGCCACTGACAGTACATGGACATAGGATATAATAAAGTTCACAGCCACAGCCAAAAAACTAATACTACTAAGTCATAATTACTTAAAAAAGTAATATGCTGTGAGTTCTACGGTTTCACTTGGTCCAGCTTTTGCCTTTCTCACACCTATTTTAAGTCTTTCACTGTGCCTCACACCAAAATTTTTTGTCTTAGACAGTGGTGGAGCTGTGGACTTTGTTGGAGCTGGTGCATGTTGTGGTGGATCTGCTGGAAGAGACAGTGGTGGAGCTGTGGAACTTCTTGGATCTGGTGCAGGCAGTGGTGAAGCTGGTGCAGTCACTAGTGGAGCAATTGTAGCTGATGCAGGTGGTGCAGGTGCAGGCTGAGAAACAGCATCAGCAGGAGTAGCAAATCTAGCCTTTCCAGGTCTGGATCCTCCTCTGCCACGTCCCCTTCCCCTTCCCCTTCCTCTTTGGCTAACAGTGGCAGATCTAGTGGTGAAAGTTTCAGCAGTAGTAGGAGCAGGGGCACTACCATGAGGAGCAGGTGTAGGAGCACTACCCTGAGAAGCAATAATTTCAGATCCAGGGTTGTTTCCTGAAAACAAGAACACACAGGCTTAGTGATAGAGTACAAAATTACCAAACTATGAGGAAGTAATGATATAAAGGCAGATACCTATTATGTTTGAATTGGGACAATGTCTCCTATTGTGTCCATATTGGCCACAGTTGCCGCAGGTAACTGATGTTCCACTCCTCCTCAGTTTAGTTTGTGATCTATCCTCATCGTGCTCTCTAACCCTTACTCTTCTAGGTCTTCCAGGTTTGACCCTAAAAATTGGAGGTCTAATTGTCTCAAGTTCGACCTTTGGCCACATATTTTCACCATTAATTAGATTGAGTGTTGTCCCATAGCATGTCAGATATGCTGCTGGTGTGCAATAGTTACTGCAGTAGTCCTCAGGGTTGTCTCCTTTCATGAAGATTGCAGAACAAGCATGCTGATAAGGCATGCCAGCCAGTCCCCAGAACCTAAAACTACATGGACCGGCTAGCAAATCTACAACAAACCTCTCTTGAATCATCCTATTTTTATGTGAAACTTCATACTTTAAATCCCATCCCACCTAGATTGCCATTCCATGGACCTTCTACATATGATGTCTAACCTCTTTCTAGGCTTGGGCAGTATTTTTTCCATGAACTTAGCTCCCTTTTTCTTCTTCTCAGCAAACCTCCCCATCCAATAACATCTAATCCACTCAAACATGGTCAAAATGGGCTTGTCACGAGCTTCCAAAATTCATCCATTAAAAGCCTCAGATATGTTGTTCATTAGCATATCACTCTTGGCATATGGAGTGAAGTGAGATTTAGTCCATACCTTAAGATCCAGGGCTGCCAACTTGTCATAACACTCTTTATTTATCTCTTTCAAACGATCCATCTTTCTATTCCACTCCTCCACATAAGTTGCTTTAGCAGTAGAAAGTATTAAGTCCCTTAAAACTGTACCCCACCAAAAGCCTTCTTACAGTTGGCATAGAGATGTCGAAGGCAAAATTGATATTCCACTCTCGGAAGCATTTCATGAAATACTTGAAGCAGCCCCTACCAAGTGATCAATGGTCAGCTGAAGTAAGAATGAAATTCATAAAAAATTATAAAAATGAGTTCATAGAAAACTAAAATTAATATCTTGCCTTTTGCTGGTCTGATATAAAGACCCATTTCTTGTTTGTGAAGTCTCCAATGTCCTGAAGTAGCAACTCCAAGAACCAGGCCCATGAATCTTTAGTCTCTGCCTCTACTACTGTAACTGCTAGGGAAAAGTAGTTATCATTAGGATCTCTGCCCACAGCAACCAACAATTGTTGTCCATGATCACCCTTCAGATGGCAATCATCGAGTCCTATAATAGGCCTACAAGCAGCCAGGAACCCTTTTTTCACAGCATCGAGACACATGTACATTCATACAAACCTTGGTTGGATTGTTGGACAGGGTCTATCCAACTTCAGCTTCAATGTCGATCCAGGGTTTGCTCTCAAGATCTCTGCACATTAGTCTCTGATCCTCCCATATTGCTGCACTGCCTTCCCATGCACAAATTCTCTTGCCTTTCTTCTTGCCCAATAAGTC
Source organism: Arachis duranensis (assembly GCF_000817695.3). Lineage (NCBI taxonomy): Eukaryota > Viridiplantae > Streptophyta > Magnoliopsida > Fabales > Fabaceae > Arachis > Arachis duranensis. The sequence goes on from NC_029779.3 coordinate 32,211,427, forward strand.
TTCCACACAGATATATTTGCCATGTATTTATCTTGAATTGTTTGAGTTACAGTCCCTAGCTTCATATCTTCTCCTCTACTTAAGTTATTGGTGATTTTCTTAGCAATCCAATTGCTGGATGCAAGACGGCCACTATAGTTCCTCCCACAAGTGTGCTTGCTCTTCAATGTCTTCAGCCTAACACAGCCAGATTTTTCTACTTTACTTGCAAATGCCATCCATGGACACTCTTTGCCTAAACCTTTGCATTTGACTCTGCATCTAACCTGATCGTTCTTGACATATTTAATATCCCTCCCATTTAATAATGCATGTTCCTTAATAGCCTCCTTAAACTCAGCAATAGATTTAAACCCAGTCCCCAGCCAAAACTCATAATCAACACTCATGTCAGTTTCATTATATCTAGGATACCTCTTTCTTCTTACGGGCTCATCAGAATCTCCATCATAGCTGTCCAATGACTCTGTATCATAACCCGAAGAAATATCTCCAACATCAATTTCTACTCCATCTTCAGTCACCCGTCCTGTGTTATTTTTAACACCAACTCCCACATCAACATTATTATCATCTGTTCCTAATGAGCCACTGTTACCTCCGAAGGCATTCGGATGCTGACCTTGTTGGTTTTCTTCTTCAACATTAAAGCCAAAATGATCCTCATGATCACCATCGTCAGCACTGTCATCAAATCTGTTATCTTCACTTGAAGAGTCTGATTGACTTACCACTTCTACTTCAACTAAATCATTACCACTATACTCACCATCAGAGGGTATATAGTCCTCATCATTTGAGGTTATCTCAACCCCATTTCCTTGTCTACATCCACTAACCGCATACACATGGCAATGTTTAGTCTTTTGTTCCACTACAAACTTACCCATTCTCATTGCATTTCCATCAGACTTCAACTCCCTAAGACCATCCTTCAATGCAATTCCAGGTTCGTTCCACCAAATTTTAGCATTGCTTGTGTATCCAATTTCTTTCAACGCTGCAACAATATCTTGTAATGACCACTTATCTAACTCAAACTGTAACCCTTCCACTATCATTCCACCAAGGTATTCTTTTCCTCCTTTCTTGCTAACCATCTGACCACCATGATAGAGATCAAGGATAAACACAGAATCTCCCATCGCTACCAAAAAAAATAGATTTATCAGAGAAACCCTAACTACAGTAGATACTCTAACCTCCACTGAAAAAATAAAAATAAAAAATGGAATCAAACCATAACATTCAACTCACAGCTGTGAACGGACTGGGGGTTATGAACTCTTACCTGTTTTAGTATTGCTCTCTTGCACATTTCACTCTTCAGCTGCCAACAATATCAATCAGAAAGCAACTCCACACAGTCCGAACCATACTCGACGATCAATTCCAACGATGGAAGGGAAGCATGAGCAGAGACATATTCTACTGGAGATGAAGCGCGAGGATAATGAAGGGTCTCAGTGGGATTTTTGGTCATTACAAAAATTTGGAACTAAGAAATAACGAGTCTTTTGTCTGTCCAGCTTCTGCACGTGCAACTCACATGTTCAAGGGGCGAATATGTTGTCGAATATTCTGTTAAATCAAACAGAGTTTGAATGGTAGGGACCTAATTACAAATTTTAATTTATTTCAAGGACCCAATTACAAATTTTTAAACTGTAGAGACCAATTTACAATTTTACTAAAAGTATAGAGACTAACTTAATAATTTAACCTAATTAAAAAGTAGAAATTAATAGTAAGTTACTATTACGAAACCGAAGCGAAGAAACAAGGGAAAGCAAAGCAGCAGCATTCTCTCTCTCTCTCTCTCACACACACACACACTTCATACTATAAAAAGTTAAAAAGCCACTATTCTGTTTCCTTTCGAGCCACACTCTCACTCTTTCTCATAAACACGGACACGCGTTTGCTGAGTGAGCAAGCAAAGAAGAAGAAGCAGCAGCATGGGAGCTTGCTGCAACGGCGATGTTTCGGCGTTGCCTCACTCATACGACGCCGTTTCCGCCCGCGATCTCAGGCCCTCCAAGCATGTCCACGACAATCTCCATGGCAACATTTACCTTGACAACGTAATTCAATTTTTTTTCCTTCTCGTCTTTTCCATTTTTTTCCCCTTCTTATCATTAAAATTCTTTTGTGATTGAAATTTCGAAAACTAGAAATTCTCCGCCATGTTACAATGCAAAAGGCGTTTATTGTTGTGATTGTTCTGTTTTTGCAGCTCAGTTTGAAGTTCATTGACACTGAGCAGTTTCAGAGGCAAGTTCGGGATTTTGTTTTCTTCGTTCAACTGTGTCACTTCCAGAGTCTTATATTTTTATTTTTTTGTTCCTTTGTTTGTTAATTTTTGTTTATTTTTTATTTGCTTGAAATTGCAGGCTTCGCGAATTGAAACAACTCGGTGAGTTGAATCCCCGTTTATTTAGTTCAATAGATATTATTCAGGAAGTGGTTTAGAAGCTAATTTGCAAATTGGAATTGAGACATGCTTGCACGCTTACATGTTCTGAGTTTTGTTTCGGAGCATTATGCATTGTTGTTGAATTTTTTTTACTTCTATATGCTAAGATAATCTTTGGAATGGATGAGTTTAGAGAGAGGATGAAAAGAATTGGTTTTATTTTATTTATTTATTTATTTAATGAATAAATGATAAGAATCTTTAACACAATGGTGAAGACTGTAGATAGCTTAGAATTCTTCATGCCGGTGATTGGCATGCTGAATTCTCTGCATAGAAGTTATGGAATGTATACAATTGGAAGGGGAAGAGTGTGGACAACGAGGTTAGTTAGATTTGACTGGGCTGGGCATACAAAATTAATTATTAATTAATTATTAACTTGCTTATGCTGTGACAGTTTGTATCAGTTTATCACTGCATTAAAATGGAATAAATAACAGACTATTAAGTACCAGATAGCAGCTTATATTATATTTAATGGAATAGATAACAGACTGTTATAACTACTTATTAGGATATATTATGTGTCATTATAAATGGCAGTTATGTGACTCTACTTTTGAATAGAGGATAAGTTTGTTTGGTTCTATTATTTCCTCAGTTGGAGAATTGCATTGAAATGTTGATGTTGCTACTGTACTCTTAGGTTTTAAATGTATTATTCATAACCATTAATACCAATTTTCATTAAAGTTAGTGTCTATAGTGAACTGAAGGTCTTTGAGTTAGTGCATGGTGGCTATTTCTATTTTTCGGAAGCTTTATTAGTACTTGTATACTCGTATATGTTAACAAGACCAAACTTGGAAGCAAATGATTTTTGTAAAAGTAGAAGTAGAATGGAGTATATGGAATATAAATTAGTGATAGATGCACAAATTCTAATATGGATGAAAATTGGGACGATACCATACCACAAGCCAAACAATTTAAGTATCTTGGATCCATTGTCCAGGATAACAGAATTAGAATCGTAGAATTCAAGCTACATGGATGAAATGGAGGATGCTGCAGGCATTATTTGTAATAAAAGAAAAAGTATCTTTCAAGATCAAAGGAGAAATTTCTGCCAACTTATAAGACCAAGGATTTTGTGTGCGATTGTATATTAAACAATAATTAAGTGAAAATAACCTTAATCTTGCAGCGTTTAGGATGCTAACGTGGATGGGTGGACATACGTTAGACAATATTGTATTAGGAATATTGCATTAGAGAAAAAAACCTAGTTAGTGTCTTTTAAGGAAAAGGTGGTAGAAATTTTTGTTGAAGCCATAGTACAGAATGTAACTAAGATGGACGGTGTTTAGTAGCTAGAGGCAGACAGAGATCTAGATGGTATAAAGGAAATTATTGAAAATTATTAAATATGTATAAATGGTCTCACCCTAAATATGATATATGATAGGGCACAATGGGATAAGTCTTTCTTCTTGTTGTTACTAACTATTAACACTGATTAACATATCTCTATCAATAGGAAAAAGACGGACATTGGCGTCTGTGATTAGATAAGAAAAGGATCTTTAGAAGTATTTAATAGGTCTCTCATGAGAGACTGTCAGCAAAGTGCTTTCTTATACTTTTCCTGTTACCACTAAAAGGAGGACTGTTGGAGTAAGCTAATGTTTGAAACTTCCAAATGGTTTGATAACAGTTTTTCGAATTTTAAGTAATATAGAATTGAAAAGACAGAGAAGTAGAGAGAGAAAGAGAGAAGAGTGTGTTTTTTTTTTCTTTCTCCTGACTTGTGTAATATGAATCTGAAGTCCTTAATTGAGTGACTTCTCTGTTTATATACTAGCAGAAGGTAGTTACTGCTGCTAGTTCTCAAAGCCTAGCTGAGACTTTCTAGCTTATTCTATTATTAAGTTTGTATGAACTCTTCAATAGATCAATTTGTTTTGTGTTTCAGGTTTGGCAAATATGGTCTATCCAGGTGCTGTCCATTCTAGATTTGAGCATTCTCTTGGCGTGTATTGGCTTGCTGGTCAATCCATTGAAATGCTTAAAAATTTTCAAGTATAAATTTTATTTTCACTGATTTTTGAGAGTATAAATAGAAATTTTTGAGAGCATACTCATAGAGGCATGTGTATTGTGATCTTTTCAGGGCTTGGAACTTGGTATTAATAGATTTGATATGCAAACAGTTAAACTAGCAGGTATGCATTGGTTCTTAGGACTGTTTTATGATTCTTATCCAATATTTATTTTTAAGTGATCTCGTAATCTTTTTTTCTTGTTTTTTGTTTGTTTGTTTAGGACTTCTGCATGATATTGGGCATGGGCCTTTCAGTCACTTATTTGAACGTGAATTTCTTCCCAAAGTTACTAATGGTTCTCACTGGTACTCCTATTTCTCTCATGTTTATAATTATATGTTCTTGAATACAATAGGCTAATTTAGAGATATCTATTTTTATAATTTATTTGTCTGAAATCCTTGAAAAAGTTATCTGCATTTCATCTGGTTTTTCTTGATTTCATTTCATGATCATCATTATTCACTCAATATGTTCTATATTTTGTATGTTCTAGGTCACATGAACAAATGTCAGTCAATATGGTAGATTATATTGTTAATGAACATCACATTGATGTTGATCCTGAGATGATAAAAAGAGTCAAGGTATGCCAAATGCCAATATTTACAACGACCATTTTCTTGTTTTATTAGGTGTCTTTGAATTATTATTTCCAAAGCATCATTACCTAAATTAGTATATAAAGTTATCTGTATAAGATTTAGTGCTACTTGAAGTAGACTTGGAAGCTTTGCTTTGTACATTTTCAAGACATCTTTCGGGTGTTTTTGATGCCATTCTCCAATGTCCATTCCCTTTGCATGAGATTCTAAGTTGACAGAGCTTCACTTGTGCATGTATTGCTTTTCTTAAATATCTTGTTAATCAGCATGAGAACATGGTGCATCACTCATTCACTCCAACAAATAAAAGTTTGGAATAGGTTTCTGTCTTTTTCCTTGATGGGTTGTTACTATTGACAGGAGATGATACTAGCAAGCTCTGAATTTACTCTTCCCCGAGTAAGATTTTTTATTGTTGTATTTTAAAATATCTATTCTCAATACATATTGACTGATTTGTTTCTTATAATAGGTGTTAATTGTGAATCTTTCTCTTTTTCTTGTTATCTTTCCTGTTTTGGGTTATTTAGAGCTCAACTGAGAAAGGTTTCTTGTATGATATTGTTGCAAATGGTCGAAATGGAATTGATGCTGACAAGTAAGTATGCAGGAAAGTTATAATTATTATTGTTATGTGGTATATATACTTTTTTCTATCCTTCCTCTTTAATGCAGTGACTGTGTGTGTAATGGTTTTTCTTTTTCTTTTTTTAATATATATTATTGACTTGCAGATTTGATTATATTGCCCGTGATTGTCGAGCTTGTGGTCTGGGTTGCAACTTTGAATTTCAGAGGTTTCATGAATTTATTGAAAACAACTTTCATGTCACTTATTAGATAATTTTCCTAGCAAGAAAGTAAACTGAGGTTACATATCATTTCTGGTATCTTAAATTATAATTTGACTTTCAGATTATTGGAGACCATGCGGGTTTTGGATGATGAGATTTGCTATCGTGCAAAGGAATGTTAGTGTATATCAAACATTGTTTTAGTGCCTTTGTTCCTAATTTAATTATATTGTTCTAATTGTTCTGGTCTTTTGGTTGTATAATTTTGTAGATTTGAGCATCCATAAGTTATTTTCCACTCGAGCTGATCTGTACAGAACAGTTTATACTCACCCAAAAGTAAAGGTATGATATTTTAAGAGGAAGCTAATAGCTATATTTCTTTGTTATGGCAGATATTCTTGCTTTTCTTTGATTTCTCTTGTCCAAGTCTTAATATCCATAAACATAACTGTATTGGCTTTTACTGTTTCTAATCCCGTCTCGATATTTTCACTTTTCAGGCAATAGAACTTATGGTGGTTGATGCACTTGTTCAAGCAAATGATTATTTGGAGATCTCATCTCACATTCTAAATCCTTCTGAGTACTGGAAGGTGAATAAACCTGTTTTAAAAACATGCATATAAAATCTTTTATCGAGCCATAAAATATAAAATGTTTTTAGGAATAAAAACAAAATGCAGCTGGATGACACAATAATTAAAACAATTGAGACAGCACCTATTCAGGAACTAAAGGAATCTAGAGAGTTGATCCTGCGCATTCGAAGAAGGAATCTGTACCAGGCATGTTTTTATTAGTTAGTTTTCTGAGTTTAAAATTCCATGCAATAATGATCCATTGATGAGTATCTTTTCGCATATGTTTTGCACAAACTATGCTAAGTCTTCTGTCTGTATCTAAACTTGCATACAGCCTGAAGAGTTAGTGTGGATCATCTATTTCTGTCTATTCAATTATAGCTACGTGTTGTTGTTGAAGATCAGGAGCTTATCTTGTTCTTTTTGCAGTTCTGTAATGAGTATGCTGTACCAAAGGATATGGTGGAAAACTTTAAGAAGGTCACTGCCCAAGATATTGTCTGTTCCCAGGTCCCTAATCTGTTTCAAACTTTCTCATTGGCATATACTTTTGCTTGTTTCTAAATTTCAATCAGCGGACCAAATTGTTTTCGTGTAAATACCATGACAGAAGAGTGGTGGAGGTACACTCAGAGAGGAGGACGTCGCTGTTTCTAATGTAAAAATTGATTTAACTCGTGGGAAACATAATCCTCTTGAAAGGTATTCAATGATCAGCAACAACACTTGTCGAAATACAGTTTTTTTGTTTAACTTCCTTTTAGCATCTACACAACTAATCTTCGTCTTTACCTTTTGTTGTGTGTTTCTCTTGCAGCATTAACTTCTTCAAGGTACAGCAATGAACCTTATTTTATTTTACCGACACATTTCATCAATAAGCTTACTATATTTTATTTGGGTTTGGTGGTGCCAAGATCTTTGGACTTGTAAACCCCTTGCCTGAAGGCTATTTGACATTTATAATTTATATTTTCTTTTAGTTTTTTTTCTAGCTAATTAGGTCTACTTTGTATGTATTACTAAATCTGTTGGGATATACACCAATTTAGTTATCCAGCTTCTACTTTGCTCTTGGATGCATTTCTTTTAAATAAATAATTGAAAAAGTAACTTCTGCACAAGTGTCCACATACAAATGTTGCTGTGAGAGCTCAAAAATGTATTTAGTTGCATAATCAGCTTATACTGAATAAGAAGGCTGGACGGACACTTTCATTGTTCAAAGTTGTTTAGCACACTCCTCCCTAAAAGCATACAACTATATGATTTAAAGTCTCTCTGATTGAGCAAGATAAGTTGCATATCAAAGCAGTAGGATGGTAGGTGGTGTTTCAGGATTCTTCACATTAGTACATAGTTTCATGAACGTTTTGTGGGAAAACTTTTCAAGCTTCTGCCAGGACAGAATTGTATTAAATAGTTTGGTAATATACTGGATTTCAGCAAACTCTGTTTTTATTATCATTAAATTCTTTTTTTTTCTTAAGTTTTTGGAGATGAGCAATAGTGTTGTTTAATTGAAAGTTTGGAACTACACTTTCAAGTATGGAAAACCTGAAGGTGTATTTTGTCTTTTGCCACCTGCTATATTGCATTTAGTCATTAACGTGTTAAGTAATCCATTCAGGATTATGATAGTGATGAGAAATTTACAATTTCCAATGACCGCGTAAGCCACCTGCTGCCAACAACTTATCAAGATATGATAGTTCGGGTGTATGCCAAAAAGCCAGAATTGGTCAGTGGAATCAAATCCATTTATACTCTGATCTTCTTTACCTGTTCAAATCGGCTGTCACTTATGTTCTGCTTTGTGCAATCCTGTAGGTGGAAGCTATTTCGGATGCTTTTGAAAACTTTCAGTTAAAAACATATGGGATCAAAGCACAAATACACTCAACACCAGAGAAGAAGAAACGTCGATACACTGCATGTATATGAGGTCTATCCACTTTTTTGGCCTTTCATTTTCCCCCTTTATTTTTGTGAGTAAACTGCTGCTTCTCTTCCTTATTTAAGTTTACAAGTACTTACATTTTTCCACAATTAAAATATATAGCTGAGTCAATAGGGTCACTGTGTTGTTTGAAAGGTGATTTTTAATGTTATGTTTCATACAAGAAACGTGTGCTACACTCTGGAGACTCTAATTGAGTTTACAAATTAAAGTGTTGATTAATGTATAGCAGGAAATTTCTTCAATGGTTTTTAGTGTATTACAATTTTCTTTAGCTGTGAATGTCAGTGGGAGCAATCTTTTCTTGTGTTTGTTAGTTGGCAGTTGCAACTTGCAAATGTTACCAACCTTTGTACCTGAAAACGGCTCCAATTTTAATGAGTGAGAACAACAAACAACAACAACAACAATAAAGCCTTGTCCCACTAAATGGGGTCGGTTACATGAATCAAATTTCAACCATCTTTTCCACAATGGGTGCTACTCCAACTCTCTCCCTTATATCTTCATTCCTTATTTTATCCAATCGCGTATGACCACTCATCCATCTCAACATCTTCATCTCTGCCACACTCAGCTTATGTTCGTGCTCCCCTTTAGCCGCCCAACACTCCGTACCATACAGCATAGCCGGTCTTATAGCGGTGCGATAGAATTTACCTTTAAGTTTTAAAGGCACTTTTTTGTCGCATATAAAACCAGATGCACTCCGCCATTTTGACCAACCTGCTTGGATTCTATGATTTACATCCTGTTCAATTTCTCCATTATCCTGTATGATGCACCCAAGATACTTAAAACTTTTAACTTTTCGTAGGATGTTTTCTCCAATCTTCACCTCTATATTGGGTTTTCCCTTCTCAGACTGAACTTACATTCCATATATTCCGTCTTGCTACGGCTTATGCGCAGACCATACACTTCTAAAACTTCTCTCCATAACTCCAACTTCTTAGTTAGGTCTTCTCTTGACTCTCCCATAAGAACGATATCATCGGCAAAAAGCATGCACCATGGCACAGGCTCTTGGATGTGCTCTGTGAGTACTTCCAAGACTAATGTGAAAAGGTATGGACTTAAGGATGATCCCTGGTGTAATCCTATACCAATAAGGAATTCCTCTGTCACACCACCTTGAGTCTTCACACTAGTTGTGGCCCCATCATACATGTCTTTAATTGCCTGAATATATGCGATTCTTATTCTCCTCTTTTCTAAAACCTTCCATAAGACCTCCCTTGGTACCCTATCATACGCTTTTTCCAAATCAATAAACACCATATGTAGATTTCTTTTATTACTACGATACCTCTCCATCATTCTTCTTAATAGGTATATCGCTTCAGTGGTAGATCTGCCTGGCATAAATTCAAATTGGTTCTCTATTACTTGTGTCTCTTTTCTCAACCTCCGTTCTATCACCCTTTCCCATAACTTCATAGTATGACTCATAAGCTTAATCCCTCTATAGTTTTCGCAACTTTGTATATCCCCTTTATTCTTGTAGATAGGTATCAAGGTGCTCTTTCTCTACTCGTCAGGCATCTTCTTTGACCTTAAAATCTCATTAAAAAGTTTGGTTAACCAGTTGATGCCTTTTTCTCCAAGACCCTTCCAAACCTCAATCGGGATATTATCAGGTCCTACTGCCCTGCCATTTTTCATCTGCTTTAGAGCTTCTTTTACCTCGAAGTCTCGAATCCTTCGATAGTAGTCAAAGTTTTGATTTTCTTCCCTTGTACTCCGCCTATGTTACACTAGCGGTACATAGCCGGTCCCAAGCCCGGATAAAGGAGGAGGGTTGTGTTAGGTCTTCGGCAACCAACATAAAATTATAGCCGAACCCCCATGACATGAATCAATTTTAATGAGTGAGAATGACCAAAAAATATCTGATGACCAATGCAGATATGCATCACTACCAACTTAGGTGCTAAGACTAATTTACAATTATGTCTAGTTGACAAACTTTCGTGTGATGCTATTACTAGGGTTTAAATGTCAGATTTATTTCCTTAGCCAATCACGTCATTTCAATTCACAAAACAAAATTATGAATTTGATTCTAATGCACTTAATAGGTCAGTTTTTTTGTTTCATTCATTTAGTTTTATATATAGAGTAAATTATACTAATTGCCACTCGTTTAAGTGATATTGCGCATAACACCTCTTTATTTGTATTTAATAAAATTTGAACACTAATTGTTCCTATAAACATGACATGATCCCCCATCTTCTTGGGAGGTTAGTGTATGCATGACAAAACAAAGGGCACTGTATAGAATATAACCTTTTATAGGATAGAATTTTGCATAATTCATCCTATATTTTATATTAGGAAAAGTGTTTTGCCTTTATCTCTATGAGATTAATTTTGATGCATTGACAGTTTAAAACATTTTACACAATCGTCTAATCACATTTATTTTTTTCAATGACCATTCGCTCAATGTAAAAGGTAGTTATTTTTGTTGATGTGGCGTTATATAATTGGATGCATGTATAAAACTGTTCTACATTGACCGCGCATTAAAATTAGATTCTTATCTCTACTATCTCATATAGTATAGTATACATGATATTACAAAAAAAAAAATTTACATTGTATTGCATTGCATTGTTGACTTGTTAAGGCAGATAATCCAATTGCATGTGCGTCCTGTGACCGTGAAAATTGTGGTGCTGAAGCTAGACCACAGTGCATATCTTACCATATTTGATGTCTGCATACATCACATATGATCTTATATGAATTTTTTTCATATGAAGGTTACTTCTTCCTCCATCACTCTTCTGGTGGAGGCGCCATTGTGTGTTTTGTTGTGAAGGGTTTCTTTGCTAGTGTTTGTATTTTTTGAGATCACGGGTGTTAAGTGTAAATAAAAATCGCTAGTGTTTTTCCTTCTATTCAGTTGAAACTTAGCATCGTGATTCATGAGTATGTCGAGGCATCTTTTTGTGGCACATTAAGTCCTAAAGTAGGATTTCACGGGCAAGCATGATCATACCAACCTAGAAATAATAAGCGTTGCCTCTATTTTATCTTAATTTATTTGCACTACTAATGTCGAAATCTTATGATTTACCCACAAACCTTTTTTGGTCGACCTTTAAACAAGAGATCGATAAAGACATGAGGCGTGCATGATAGATGAACAAATGCAGAACCTGTTTTTCTAAAATATCTTGTTAAAATTTGAAACTCAGTTTTCTGTTTAACAGGATTGTTGACTTCATATGCAAGTTATTAATTTAAGATTGCTTAAATCTTAACCAACTTGTGCATAACTGCATACCACTTATTTTTGATAATGTTATTCTGCATATGTATTTTTTTATACTGTATGTTTGCATAAATTTATATATATATATAAAAAAAAGAAGTGACAATATCCATTTCCCAAATTTATTATCGATAATTCATTTGGTGATGTATGAAGTGAATATTATATTTGAGATTTCTTTGCTAAAGAATGCTAAATTTGTTAGAAAAATGTGCATTACATATTATATCTCAATTCTTGGGCAATTTACACCTTTAAAATAATTGGAGCTTAAATTTACACAAATACAACATTTTTAAATAGTTTATAGTTTGGTTGTAACTTTAATCTATGTAAATCGCTATAAGCTAGAGAGTTATTACAATTTTCATGTAAACGATCCTACCGCGGATTATGCGTGAGCACTAGTTAACAGCTGCAGCCTAAGGAGGATTAAGCATGAGAATTGAAGTACAGAAACCGTTACAGGTTACAGAAATCGTTACGTAATCTGCTGTAACGTGTAGTGAATTACGTATTGAATATTTTTTGGATAAATTAAATATTTTAAGTTAAATAATTTCATCATTTTATATTAAATTTTTATAGGACTTGATTTAAATTTATTTAATCTAAATATTATACACATGTCTTATCCATTTTTTAAAAAAATGTTAAGATGATTCTTAAAAAATAATTATTTAATGACTTATTTAGATATAATTATTTAATGTTATAAAATTATTATTGTATTATATTATTCTTTATTTTTTTAAAATACATTATACAACTATCAAATTTTTAAGTGTACGATAAATATTCTTATAAATATTTGGAGTCGTCTTCTAATTATAAGTGAGAAATTGGAAAATACTGCCTAAAACTTTCCCTTAATAGAATATAGTAACGTACTCCAACTCGTATAAGATTTAATGTATTCTACAAAAATAAAAAATGATATAATATAATAATAATTGTCACTTTAAATAATTATATCAAAAATAAGTCACAATTATTTTTAAGGAATGATCCTAACATTTTTCTAAAATGGATAAAACATGTGTATGGATTTTTTGATTATTTACATCAAGCGATCTAAATAGGATTTATAGCTTATTCAACCTGGTTTATATATTTCAATAGTTAGATTTTTTGATTATTTACATCAAGCGATCTAAATAGGATTTATAGCTTATTCAACCTGGTTTATATATTTCAATAGTTAGTACACACATATATATGATAACAAAAATTAAATTTTAAACTTTTTATTATAAAAAATTTAATATAAAATTATAAAATTATTTAATTTAAAAATTTAATTTATCCAAAAAACATATTCAATACGTAATCCATTGCAAGCTACATCACTAAACTTTTTTATAATCCCGATAACCTATAGTTGTTTTTGCATTTTAGTTATGAGTAAATGCTCAAAATGATCCCTGAATTTCAAATTGCTATTCAATTTAGTCATCGACTTTTTAAAATGACCAATTAAATTCCTGAAATTTGAAAAAGTGCATCTCCATTAGTCCTTTGCAGAGTGCCGTCTAAACATTGATAATGTGGCATTCCAGCTGTATGCTGATGTGTATCAAACTTGAATTTGATTTAAATTGGTATCTGAAATTGCTTAATAATATCCAAATTAGTCCATTTTCAATTATAAAACCTTAATCCCCAAATTATTGTCTTCTCTTCTTCGATCTCTCCGCTATCTTCTTCTCTTCTTCGACCTCTCCACTATCTTCCAGTTCATCTTGTTTTCTCGTCCGCATGAGTGATGATGGGTGGTGGAGAGAGAAGGCAAAGTAGCTCAAGTAGGAACAACTAACTCTGTAGGGAGACCTTATGGCAGCAAAAGAATGTGCAACAGAGGAGGTAAGAATGTCGTTTTTTGTAATTGCATACTTCGAATGGTGATGAAGTACTCAACGATGACAGAGAATCCTGATAGACTATTTTATGGTTGTCCAAACTATGAGGTAAGGTTATGACTTTAAAGAAAATGTTAAGATAGTTTTACTTTGAGTTTGGATTCACCTGCGTTTTTTACTTTGCAGTATGGAATCCATTGTAATTTTTTCTGTTGGGTTGATGGAGGTGAAGAACCAGTTTGTGCAACACCCATTTCACAAAAAAATTTGCATGAGTTCAATTGAAAAATGACAAACTTAGAAAGTGATGTTAAGACTTTGAAGATGATGACAATGATTGCCTTCTTAAAAGTGGAAAATATATTTTAACTTAATGGACGAACCTGCAAGGATACATATAATTTAAATCTGTGTTGAATTTAAAATTAATCCAACGGAAAAACTACCATTTGTACTCATAAATTTTGCGAACGCTGACAAAAGTACCTATCAAACAAGAAAACTAACGTTGTACCCATAAAAGATAGGTTCCGTGTGACAATAGTATCCAAACCGTGATTTTTCGTTGACTTTTTAATAAAATTTCCAAATTACCTCTTTTATCTTCTTCTCCAAATTCCAAATTCCTCAAGACCCAAGCACCTGATGTCTTCCTCCAACCTTTATCCTCAACCTCCATCTCTCTTTTATTCCAATCCTAATTTGTTCTCCAAATCTAAATCCAAATCAACTTTAACATCATTACCTTTGTTGTTTATTTCTTTTTCGGATGCAACAACAACACTAAGAAAGCACTCCCTTGTCAAACTCTTCAACCTCTTCAACCTGAATATTGTTGTTCTTCTTATTCCAAAGCAATAAGTAGCAGAATTCAGCAACCAGAGTCAACAAGAGGCCGGTGGCCACGTTCTCTTTCCAATGGTGACTCTAAACACTACTCAGCGTCGTCGATCTGTAGAAAAAAGGGCCGCTGTTAGAGTATCTTCATGCCATTTGGTGGACTGATATTCACATCGCAGCCCCCGCCGCTGCTCAAGCTAGGCTTTCGAGGCCACCGCAAAACCCTCTAGAAGGTTGTGGTGGTAGTAACGTTATTGTTGAAGGATCTTGTTTCACTTTGAGTACTGGAGAACAAGGAGGGATGATGGTGGCGGGGTATATTAATGAGGATGAGCTTCTGAATATGCCGAGTATGATCGAAGACATGGCCAGGGGAATGCAGGGTGAAGAAGGACCCACACTCCCAAGCCCACCTTCGACAACGACATCATCAGCAAGTGCTGCTCCTCCGGTGAGTTCCCAGCGAAGCTTCTCTTCTGCAACAAATGCGACCGAGGCTATCACATCTTCTATCTCCGACCTATCCTTCCTTCCGTTCCCAAAGGCTCTTAGTTCTGCGCCTCTTGTTCCCACAGTGACACCAAGAAACCAAAGTGTATGTTTTTTTTGTTAATTTCAAACTTCGTTTTCTTTTTCTACACCAGATCTACAAATCCATAATATTATTTGAACAATAACCTCAGATAATTAATAATCCATAATTTTTAATCTTTTTTAATTTTTAGGTGGCTGGCAGCAACAGAGGAAGACGAAGGATGAGGGTTGTGAAATTTGGAATTTGGGAAAGAAGATAGAGGGGGTAATTTGGAAATTTTATTAAAAAATCAACGAAAAATTACGGTTTTGGTACTATTGTCACACGGAACCATCTTTCCTAGGTACAACGTTTTTTCTTGTTTGATGGGTACTTTTGTCAGCGTTCGCAAAATTTATGGGTACAAATGGCAGTTTTTCCTTAATCCAACCACATTAACTTGTAATTAAAATAGTTTTTATGTAAGTGTACTGATGTTGTAGTTCAGAATGAATATGAACTGGAAGATAGCGGAGATAACGAAGAAGAGAAGAAAACAGCAGAGAGATTGAAGAAGAGAAGACAATAATTTAGGGATTAGGGTTTTATAATTGAAAATTGATTAATTTAGATATTATTAAACAATTTCAGGTACCAATTTGAATCAAATTCAAGTTTGGTACACATCAGCATACAGCTGGAATGCCATATCATCAATGTTTAGATAGCACTTCTGTAAGGACTAATGGAGATACACTTTTTTGAATTTCAGGGATTTAATTGGTCATTTTAAAGTGTCGAGAACTAAATTGAATAGCGATTTGAAATTTAGGGACATTTTGGGCATTTACTCTTTTAGTTATTGTGCATAATCTTTCTTGGGCGGCAACATTTACGTTCATCTGTGCTCACTCGTAATCAATCCAAGAAGCACTTGCTGATCCATCTTGGGTGTTAGTTATTAAGGAGGAATGAAAGTAGCTTGAAAAGAATCAAGTCTGAACCCTTGTGCCTCGTTCAAATGGGAGGAAAGTCACGGGTACAAAATAAATTTTCAAAAATAAATTGGGTGAAGACGGAACTATTGTCCGAAATAAAGTAAGATTAGTTGCTCAAGGCCATGATCAAGAGGAATGTATTGATTTTGATGAATCATTCGCTCCCATAGCTCAAATGGAAAGCATCAGATTGCTCTTAGCCTATGCAACTCATTGTGTCTTCAAGTTATTCCAAATGGATGTAAAGTGTACTTTTCTAAATGGAATAATAGATAGAGAGGTTTATGTGACTCAACCTCCTGGATTTGAAAACAAAAAATTTTCAAATCATGTTTTTAAACTAGCTAAAACCTTGTATAGTTTGAAACAAGCTCCTAGAACTTGGTATGAGAGGCTTAGCTCATTTTTGTTGAAAAATAATTTTCAAAGACAAGCTACTAACACCACTCTATTTATTAAAAACTCTAATGATCATTTTATTCTTGTGCAAATATATGTTGATGATATCATTTTTGGTTCTGCTAATGAGACTTTGTGTGCAGAGTTTGCTAAGTTTATGACAAGTGAATTTGATATGAGCATGATGGGAGAGCTCACTTCCTTTCTAGGATTACAAATTAAGCAAACTGAAGAGGGTATTTTGTTCATCAAGAAAAATATGCCAAGAAACTTGTCAAAAAATTTCAGCTGGAATGTGCTAAACCAATGAGAACTCCCATGCATCCCAACATCAAGCTAGTCAAGGATGAACATGCTAGAGATGTAGATGAAACAAGATACAGAGGAATGATTGGTTTCTTAATGTATCTTACTTCTTCAAGTCCTAATGTTATTCAAAGTGTTGGTGTGTGCTCAAGATTCCAATCAAAGTCCAAGAAATTTCATCTCTCAGCTGTAAAAAGAATTATTCGATATGTGCTTGGTACCACTAATTATGGCTTATGGTATCCTAAAACTGATTTCTTTCAATTAGTGGGTTATTATGATGCAGATTTTGCTGGTAATAGGGTTGATAGAAGAAGTACCAATGGCAGTTGTTGCTTTCTTAAAAAATCACTCAATGTTTGGTCAAGCAAGAAGCAAGTAACAGTAGCATTGTCCATTGCCGAAACTGAGTACATTGCAGCATCTTCTTGTTGCTATCAATTATTGTGGTTGAAAACACAATTGGCTGATTACAAACTGAATACATCTAATACTTCTTTATTTTATGACAATATGAGTGCCATAACTATTTCAAAAATTCCTGTTTTACACTCAAGAACAAAGCACATTGAAATTAGATTTCATTCCATAAGAGAACATGTGCAAAATAAAAATTTAGATACTCAGTTTGTTAAATCATAAGATCAACTTGATATTTTCACTAAACCGCTAATTGAAGAGAGGTTCTGCAAGTTGCGAACTTCATTGGACATCATTGATTCATCTAATATTTTTTTATTTTTCTCATATTCTGATTTAACGTTTTATCTCATAGGTCGAGATGAGATTATTCTGGACAGATGACGAGTGGACTTCATTTATTAGATTGTCACAACCTAGAATTGTTGGAGGCTTTTCAGATTTGGTGGGCCTAGGGTGTTTGCTTGCACACTCTCAGATTGGCCACTTGTGTCCGAAAGTATTGGGCCTACTTTGGACTTGGAATTTAAAATAATTGTTTTTAATTTTAACTTGGTCTTAATTTTTTTTTCAACAATTAACTTTTTCATCTTCTGAAAATTTGGTTCAATTGGTTACAGCTATGAAATTTAATTATTTTCAAAATTTTTTCAAATACTTTCAAGTTGAGACCTTTACACTTCTTTGGGTCTATATCATGCACCGTTTCACACACACCACTTTCCACTTCTTCACCCCACTCTTCATATTTTGTAGCTTACCAATGATCTATAAGAATGGCTCGTAAGAAGAGAGCTGTCCGCAGAAGCTATCATAACGGTGTTCATACTTTTCGTTTAAATCCCTTTACCCTCATCTCCTGAAACTCTCATTCATCTCCTTCTCCTTCTCCAACCAACTTTTCTCCTCCATCTCCTCCTCTTACCACTATCCCTGAAGAAATAGCTCGCACCAAAACCATCGCTCACCGTCTAGGAGTGGCTCCAACGCCAACTCCGTCTCAGCCAAATTCCTCTTAGCCAAGTTCCTCTCGAGGGAAGTGACCCATTAGCGAAGAAGAAGCTAAGCTCCCTCAGTCTTCTACTCACCCTAGTCGCAGTATGGTCATTGATTTTCTACTTCGCCCAGTTTCTAAACCTAAACTTTCAAATCACATTGCCTATAAATTTTTCTATACTGATTTTCCAAAAATTTCCTATGATTCCCGTTGCTACAATTTGTTCATGAACCATATGTTTTTATGCAAAGATATCATTCAACGCCCTATCTGCCCTCCTAAGCTTGTCAACCTATAGAGTTTTTGCAAGAAAGGTCTGAACTTTATGCCTCTATTTGCATTTTAAGGATGGATCCCATCCTTTCTATTCGTGAAAAAGTCTACCCAGATCTTGTGAGACAGTTCTTCAGTAACATGTCCTACAAAGAAGAGAGGATTGCTTCTCTTGTCAAGGGCTGCATTATTATTCTAGACAAATACTATCTCAGTAAAGCCCTAGATTACCAAGAAAAATGAATCAATGTGTTCACATCTGGTAAGTGGGATGAGTCTTTGAATGTGTTTTACTTTGAAGCCCTAGAGACTGTCTGTGTCAACATTCCTCTCCTTGAAGGTACCACTTCTACTCATAAGTCTCTTGGTCCAGTTCGTGCCACTTTGCACAGGATTGTGAATCACACTATTTTGCCTCAAAGTGGCACTTTTCAATGAGTCTCATTCTGTGATACACTAGTTATGTTTGCTCTCCTTTCCAAAATTTCTATTTTATTTGCTTATTTATTGTTGAGACATATGCATGCATGTGTTAGTTCGAAAAATGCTTTGCCTTATGCTATGCTGCTCACAAAAAATTTTCAGTATTATAGTGTTGATTTTATGGCTAAAATTTCTAGAGAGTTTAACTCTTACATTAAAGGGGGTGGTGCAGTAAAAAGAACAGCGACCAAGCGTAAAAGCACTAATGAGGATACTGAAGCTTCATCTCAAGGTCATAATCCATTGATTCCTAAGTCTAACTCAACCAAAATCTGAATCATGATTGGTATCATGAAGGATGTGCTCCAAAAATTCGTGAATCTGACGGATCTTCTCATCAACTTTGGGGCCGAAAGAAAGAGAGCTGAAGGCATGGAGAAAACTGCATTCAAGAAGACTGAAGGCTGCATTCGCATTCTCAGAAATTATGTTGAGGAAATTGAAGTTGGGTGAACCATAACTGACAATGAGGATGAGGATGAAGGCTCCGATGACTCCAATTCTAATGCCTGACTTATCTCATCTCTGATTTGGACATTTTCAAACAATCTCTATTTTTGTTTTGAAAATTTTTAGTTTATTTTGTTTATCTTGGATGACTATAGACACTTTAACATTTTGCATTGACTGCTACTTCAGACTATCTGTGTTAAGCCACTAACAAATTTTGTTGCAGGATCTTTCATTTTCCTCCTTGATGACAAAAGGAAAAGAAAAGAAAAGAAAAGTTAGATTTGGCTTAGGATATAAACTGCCTTATGTGTTAATGCTTAACTTTAGACACTGTGATACATTGCTTTGTAGTTAATGCTTAATTTTATTTGTTATATGTTATTATTGCTGTGATACATTGCTTTAGTATTTGTTTTTGGCTGTTTTAAGTTATCTCGATTTCAAAAACAAGCCTTGATTAAGGGGGATGCTAACATTAAAGGGGAGCACTACACAATTCGGTTGATCATCAAAGGGAAGTGTTCTCAACTTATTTAAATTAACTTTTCAATCTATTTATCCTTTTAATCATGTTTGTCATCAAGGGAGAGATTGTTGAGTTAAGTTTGATTTTGGGTTTTATATAAATGATGATAAACATTCTTTGGGTTAAAAGTCCAAGTTTATTTAACGTGTGTGCTAAGTGATACAGACCTATTTATTCACTTATCAACCCAAGTTCATGTTGCTCCAGCAACTTAAAATGTCACAACTCCAAAATTTCAGCCCATTACATTTTAATGAGTAACAAATCAGTTCCTATGAGCCAAGAGAGAGAGTTTCGAATGATCATGGTTGGAACAAAAGAGAAAAAAAAGCAAGAAGGACATTTGGTACTATTAAGAGACAGTTATGACTCTAGGAAAGCAACAAAGACACAAGGACAATATCATTACACAAAGGACATCAGTAAGGTAATATTCATAAAGTTGGGTAGAGTAAAACAAAAATGTAGAGAAATAAACAGCAATTAGAATGGCTCATAAATAAAAATGCTATGCATGCCAAGGAAGACATAAGATTCAAAGACAACAAAAGGTGGTGGAGCAACTCCTCAAAGAAGCAGAGTTAGTGGAGCATAATGAAAAAAGTATTGCATGTCAATAAAGACAGCTTCAATGGATAGAATCAAAAAAGGAATTGGAAGAGATAGTGTTGAACTTTGAGGGGCAAGCTTTATCCTATAAAGCTGGCCTCACAAGTCACAACATCAATTAAAGTCAAGGAAAAGAAAGTGATACAAGAGCATCATCTCAAAACACTTGAGTTGAAATCATTTTTCTTTAATCTATACTTTTTTGTTATAGATATCTATTATCATTTTTTTGTATTTGAGAAAAAGGCTTATGAATGTGAGTTGAAAAAGCCATGAGAGAAGTGGTAAGAGAGATGCATGAAAAAGCTAAAGAATTGTTTCTGTGTATTTGATTTTGTTGAACTAGAATTAGTTTCCCTTACCAGATTGGGATAACACTTGGTGGGTCTGAATCTGGTTAAGTTTTGCTTCCAAGTTGGGACAGCACTTGGGTAGCTAGACTTTGGGATAGAAAGTTTAGCGAAAAATACTAGATGAATTAGGTTGTAATTCATTAGTATTGATATTTGTAATTTGTTTTATTATAGTGAAAATTCCATCATAATTGTGGTGGAGGTTTGATGTAGGTTTCATACACTTGAAAATCGAACCAGAATACATGCTAACTTCATTCTCTTCTTCCCTTCTCTATTTCTATTTGGTTTTAGAGACAAAACAAAAAAAATTTCCTTCATAATTAGTTTCCACAAAAATAGAACAAAGAATGTCATTTCTGAGTTAACTTGATTCAACTTTCCTTCTTAAATTTTAACAGTTCTATCATTAATAATAATAAAAGTTGATATATAGTAAAAATAAAATGGATAAAACTGTTATATCTGACAGAAAAATATTAGAAATTAATTTTTGTATTAATTTTTTTAAAGACTAAAATATCTATTTTTAAAATATTTAGAGACTAATTTAAATAATTATTCTAACAAAAAATAAACTGAATAAAATTTTAAAAATTAATTTTTTTATAGACTAAAATTTTATTTTAAAATTGTTGAGGATTGATTTGGATAATTACTTTTCAAATTTGAAGTTTTTAACTATCATTGTGACATTCTCCTCCTGGCCTAGGCATCATTAGGTAATCTGAATCCGGTATCCAGTATTTAACACATCCCAAAGAGAAAAGCCACCAAAATTTTCACATAATTCAGCAGAGGCGCCAACTTCACCCCTTTTTCCCGCAGGCGCCAAACCCGTCCCGCCAAGGTGACGTTCCCGCCATCACTCGCTCCCTCTCCTTCCACACTTCATCCTTCTTTATTTCTTTCTATTTAACACAAACAACAACAACAATCACACCATCCCCAATCCACACTCACTCACTCCCTCCCTCCCTCACTCCCTCCCTCACTCCTCTCTCTGTAGATCTTCGCCATTCATTCAGTAGCAAGATTAAGATGGTAGTGTCCCTTGGCCCAGGCAAGTTCTACGGCACAAGCCTCCCCCGCCCTCGCATCTACACCGACGTCAAGTTCAACGACCACCGCGTTGACCCCCCTGTCTCCGTCGCCGACCCACTCATGTCTTGGGCCAGAGAGGCCCACTGGTCCATGGGCGGTCTCTCCTTCAAGCGCCTCCACCTTCAGGGCAAAATCGAAGGCAACGTCGACAGGCTCCGCGCTCAACTCGAGTCTCTCTCTCACTCCGGGGCCCAATCCCAAAGCCCGCCACCTCACTTCAAGCCCACGCTCTCCCGCGGATCCAAGAGACCCGCTGTGGATTCTCCTCCCCCGCCTCCCGCTCCTATTGCACCCAAGCGCCGAAGGCTCACAGCGCTGATCGAAGAGGACGAAGAGAATGAAGAGGGGAAGGAGGAGGATGTTAGGGTTAAGGCTAAGTCCAAGGCTAAGGATTCAAAGCGCTGCGTTGGAAGGCGGTTGGTGAAGAAACTCGGCGACGATTTTGATCGCGTGGCTTCGGAGAACGGAGGTGCTGACGTGGCTGACAATCTGGATTTAAATGCGGTTCCAAATGATGTATTGGATTCGGTGTCAGCGAGCACAAAGAGAAGTCGCCGGAGGTTGATGAAGGGTGGTGAAGCTGTGACGAACAAGGTGGTTGATGAGTCCAATAAATCATCGGATCCAAAGGAGAAAAAGAGTGGTGAAGTTGAAAAGAGATCTAATTCTTCGAATGCGGTTAGGACTTCACCGAGGTTGTCTAAGAGTAGATCCAATTAGACTCTATCTTATGTAATTAGCTACACTGTTGTGTTCTTTGTTCTTAATCTTTTAGGGTTTTAGGGAGAAACAGGGCTAGCATTTTTCAAATTTTTTTCTTTTGTTTTCAATTTTTCTTTCGCCCTTTTTATTCTGGAAGCTTCTCTGATCTGCGGAAAAGTAAAGAATTTTCGATGATTCTAGCACAAAAATTTGCATCATATTTATTAAGATTCTTGACTTGTACATTTTGTTTAGAACAGTATAAAACAATCTGAAACAATGCCATGTTTTATAATAGTCTCTAGTCTATGCTATCAAACTGTAATTTATACTCAACGAATCAAATCAATACGGTGTAATTTTGGCGATGAACCCTCTCATGAAGCAGCCCCAAGGATCCATGTCTTATGATGAAAACTTGCTATACAAATTACCTCCATTTTTTTGTTAACAAAGGTCTTTGAAACTTGGATACTGTTGGGGCAATTGTTTGAGTTTGGCCAATCTGCATGATTGCTCAATAAAGAGTGAGTGGGTTGATGAACTTTCCCATGGGACCATACCATATTCATCAGAAAACTCATTCATTCCCCCAACTAAGTATTGCCAAACCAAAGCACCTGCTCCTGACTTGTTCTTCTTAGCAGATTTGTAGATTATGTCTGTAATTCTTCTATACATCTTTTCTCTGTCTGAAAATGAAAAGTTCTTGTTGAATTCTGAATATCCATATTCGGAGAACACGACGGGTTTATTCAGTACATTGTCACCATCTTCAATGTGGGAAAGCATCCACTTGGAAACAAATTTCAGTTGGTCTTCAAATGATTGATCATGAAACCTAGGCAAAAATAAATACATAGGTAAATGAATATTGCATATTACTTGTGTATATAATCAGAATCCTGATTTTAAAAGGCATTAAAATGCAAGTTTCCAAAGAACTATTGTTGGTTGTGGCAAAATTTGAAGAAACGCTCTCATAAGTTTAGGTGAGGCTAAGAAAATCTAAAACTACACATTACAAAAACAGCATTCATGCGATGCATACCAATGGTCAGCATAGATATGGACAGAGGTGAAATCAATATTCGAGATGTTGGAGTTCCGGATGAAATCAATTCCAAGTCGGGATGCCCAATACTCGGGGTTAACAGTTGAGTCTTTCAGGTCATTAGGACCATAAAAACCTTCATGACCGATAGTCAGCAAATGGTTCTTGTCAATTGATTTGACAAAACTTGACATTTCTTCAAGCCACTCCTGCAATATGTCAATAAGTGCACACTAAGATATCAATGTATGAACTAAGAAGCAATAACATTCTTGCTACATTTTAGTTACTTGAGTTAAAACCTTCAAACAGATGCCCTGTTTTAATGCGTTTTGCAGAATCAAAACTTAAAAGAGTATCACAATTATCTAATGGCCACAAGATGGATATTGAGCAATCTATAATATCAAATTCGGCAACGAAATAGTGTGAAGTTGTCAAGTTTCTGCAGAAATTTGAACCTTTTATTCTTATTGTAGGCTCAATCATAAGTTCAAGTCGTCATTCAAACTTTTAATTAGCATATTTAAATATAAGGTATAGGACTTACTTGGAGAGTGTCACCAGAAGGATCATACATGCAACGGGGTTCATTAATCAATTCCCACCCAAAAATGGTGGGGTCATTTCGATATTCAATTTTGGTGATAGTATTTTTCCTTGTCAAAACAGTCTGCAGAAAAATTGAGACAAAAGTATTAATTGAAATAAAACCAGCCTCATGTAAACATGCAGCTAAAACTGAAAAGTCAGCAAAACAACACTGTCATCATACAATTTAGATTTCAAAGAGAACTACAGATAATAATCATTTTTGGAAGTGCAAGAGATGCAAGCTTCATATTCATATATAAGGGGGAAAAACGAAAGCAACGAGGACAACAAATCAAGAATCAGGTCCTTGAAGAAGGATTAAAGCAATCATGCATCAACATAGGTAAAACGAATTCCCATGCAGTTAGGGGCAATAGATAAGCAATCATGCATCAGCATAGGTAAAAGTAGTGGCAATACAGTAATCTTGCAATTACCTACTTAACACTATATGTTAAAACTTACATAAACTTAACTAAGCATCGTGAGTGTTAGCATGGTGTAGAAAAGTGTACACCGTTCATCTATGTTTGAAATTTAGCATAGATAAGGAAACAGAAAACAGAGAGTATTCACAGAATAGAAAGACAGGCTTATCATACCTTGACATAATTCTTGAAGTAACTACGGATTGACGGATCGAAGAAGAAAGAATCGTTAGATGAGCTTAGCCCTACCCCTTCTTCCCATGCCCATTTTACATACTGAGTCTTCCCACCATAAGCTTGCAAGTTATTCACCAAGCTAAGAAGCAGCCTAATTCCATTTTGCCTCGCTTCTGCTATGACATAATCCAAGGCCTGCAAAGCACCAATCCTCAACACAGTTTCCATTCATTGCAAATCATGCTAAACCTTAAACAAGTTGCAGCATAGGCAAAACGAATTGAGCCTAAAATAGATTAACAAACAAAACAAAACAAAAGGACAAGAATAAAAAAATTCGGCATCACCATTACATTCATTAAATAAATAAACAAATAGAAATACAGAATAAAAAATAAAGGGGAAAAAATTGTCGGTGCCCAGCGTGAAACACGGAACAGACGGACCAAAACACAATTATGATACTGTAATCTAGGAACAATAACATCCAATATTACTGCAAAATTCCCTGAAAATCATGTGCTATAATGCAAGAAATACCTTGAATGTTTGCTCATCAAAATGGCCAGGTGAAATTTGAAGGGCATTGTAGTCACCATCATTGAACGCCCAAGTTCTACAAACTGTGAAACCCATCTTTGCACCATTTTGCAGCATTTCACGCACCTTTGGCCTATTATACACTTCCACTGATTGCCCCATTAACCAGTAAGAGTTCCAACCATTCACATATAAGGCTTTTCCATCCAACACGAACTGCGTCCCGTTCCTCTCCACAAACGACAACGGTTTTCCATCTTCCTCAAATAGAAAGCTGAACCTTAAGCTTCCGAAAGACATATAAAAGAAAAGCAAAAAGGATGCAAAACCCAGAATAGGGAAACACACGCCATTTCCTGAGACCATTATCTGAGGGGTGGGTTAAACCGAAGAAATTTAACGAATTGTTGGGATTCTCGAGTACCCTTTTGGCCCTTTGTTCGGAAAGGCCAAAAATTTATAGTGAATTAGTCGCACTTTATTGAAGATTGCTGAAGCTAACCCAGAATTGAATTTTGCGGTTCTTAACACCCCAATTGGTTGAAGTGTCTGGATCTCTCTCTTTCAAGATTGAGAAATAGTATGGACGGCCTTGAAAGGCATCGACTTTATTGAGTACCAACAAAATGGAAAAGAAAAAAAGAAAGAAAATCTAGTGACCCCAACAATAACGCATTTTGGGGAATTTTGAGTTTTGACAAGTTTGTAAGTTGCAGCAACTTGGGGAATGTAAATGGTATAATGAGATGAGCAGAGGGCGATGAATGTGCATAAATTATGAGGAATTGCTTATGGTTGCAGCTTCCAATTTCAGCTCATGCATTGAAATTGAGCTGAGATAGAATCACATGGCTATGCTTTGGGGGTTTATCTATCTTCAAAACCAGTCAAAAATTGTCAAGTGGTGATGATGATGATGATGGAGAGTGTGTGCGGTGAAATGTTAGTGTCGATGTGAACTGTGATAGTGTGGTTTGGTAACTGGTAATTTCTGCTGTAACTTCTTTTGGTTTCTCGCGAAATTCTATACCTTAACGATTAATTTGTTGTTAATTTAAGCTTTTATTTGTTAATTTAAGCTTTTATTTAAAAATTTATTATTTTTTTATGGTTAAGATTGAGATTCAAATTCAAAATTTTTAGATAAAAATAAAAAAAATATGTCATTTGAATTATAATTTATTTATTAGTTAATAAATTATTATATATACAAAATATAATTTAAATCTTTAATACTCATTTTATAGGATAAGTAAATTAAGTACTTGACTAATCTAAATTAATTAATTAGGGCTATTAGGCTATAACTTGGATGTGCTGGGAAAGGGAAATTGGAACTATGAAGTCATGAAGCGAGAATTAATTTGGCATCTGCCCCATTGTACCAGAAGAACCCTTTTTCTAAGGATTAGGAACATCATGCCACTATTCAATTTACTATCGTGCATTTGTGGGTCATCCTTTTCCTTCATTTAGTATTTGCTAATTACCAAATCTTCTGAAAGTACACTAGTGAGTCTAGTACTATCTATCTGTTATTATTGAAATTTATATTGGTTGTTTAGAAAATAATTTTCAATGATAACCCTATTAATTTATTTTTTTTCAGGTAAAACCATACCTTAGTTATATTACTACTTGTAGAAAAGAGGAAAAGTAATGAAAAAAATTAAATAAAAAACAAATTACTATTTTTACTTATAAAACTTAAAATATTAATAAATTTATTTATAAATAAACAAAATTAATTTTATATTAACTCTGTATTTATAAAAAATGAATATACTATTATTTTTATTTATGAATGTTTAAAATACTGACGACTTATCGATAAATGAAACTAATATTTGGTTATTTTTATTATATAAAGATTATTTTTTGTAATTAAAAAGCTAATTCCATTAATTTATGAATAAATTTATCTAAATTTGGATGAATAGTTTACTTAAATAAAAAATAGAGGAAAATTCTGTTATAATATTAATATTTAAAATGTATATCTATACAAAACCCTAAATGTTAATTAATCTTACTTTTTTCATCCATGTAAGCGAAGCAATTGACCTAAACATGGTCCTCCATGATCACCATCTTCTTGAATCTTGATTCAGAATTTGTCCCTTTCAAACTCGGAAGTACCTGACAAAAAAAATATATAATCTAACTCCTAAACTATCAACCTTGATTTTAATCTTTTTGGAATCATGATTACGTTTATAGTTACCAATTTTACCAGTGTTTTACCTAAAATGAACAAGAAACTAGAAACAAGCCATGCAAAAGCTAAATACTAAAGTAGTGGCAAGTTAAATGAACCATTTAATAAGAAAGATTGCCATAAAAGGGTCTTAACGCTTCTATGGGAAGCTAGGAAATCACTCTCAATCTTTTTCGTTTTTTGTAGGTTTATTTTATTGCCAGTCATATATGATTTTGAGTGAGATCGAGTGTGGGACCTTCAATGAGTGTGAGCTAAAGGTGTATAATTAAGATTTCTCGTTACAACCAAACGTTAATGCTTTGAATCTTTAATGGATTTAGATGATTAATTATGTCTTTCTCTTTCTAATCCAAAATGACAAATAGAGTTGGAAAATCATTTTCCACCTACCAAAGAAGAAATGAACCAAATAATTCTTCTATAAGTATATCCAAGCTAGAAATCATTTAGATTGATTGAGTCAGTAGTTAATGCATTTTGTTCTACATGACTATTACATGATATATAGGATATGTACATTTACTAACTTGTGCCGAAAGAGTTTATATTCGAGTAAAAGATGGTATTATGGTAAGCTTTCAGCATTGGTTGAAAATGCTCTTCTCTCAAGTGGTTGAAAATGGAAGCTTTTTTTTTCGCAAAAATAAAAAAGTATTACCGACAATATATATTATATATACCATGCAGCTTATTCTGACCTTTTGATAGTGGGGCCGGGGAACCAAATCAATTCTTGTATGTGAAGGTATAGTAGTTGAATACACTATGGAGATACAGAAATTATGGTTTTAAAATAATCACAAAATGAATTTTAATAAGTAAATTTAAATGGTTAAAGTTGTGCCTATATGATCATAATCTCTCTACTCTAAAGTTTGCACTTCTGCACCATGCACTACTTTCATTGTTCCACATCCCAAATTCAATTTCATGTAGTCTCACACTCACTCACATCACACCGAATGCATGTTACTACTCCTTCTAATAAGTTCCTTATAATAATTTGTCCTTTGGTTTAGTTTGGTTTAATTTTTGTTCTGACTTTTTATGGTGACAATTTTTTACTATAATATGGTGTAAAGCCGAAAATATGATAAGAGAAGGACAAAAATTTGAATATTGTAATATCTCTCACTTTAACATAGTCGAGTTCTTAGAAAACAAATGAGGTTAGTTATCATTAAGCAATTAATCTGACTTAATTAGGGCAACCCTTAGCGTAATTCTCCTCAAGGAAGGCAACACAAAACTCGTGTTGGATGGATCTAAATTTATGTTATAAATACCTTTTTGTTTTAAATAATTTTAATTTTATATAAACATTATGATGATTCGAATTCTACTTGATTTATATAACAACTCATATTATTAAATGGAGTTTTCATTCAAAATAAATTAATACTTAGTCTATCAAATATAAAAAATTAACAAAATGTATACGTGATGTAATTTATTAATTTTAGTATATACTTTACATAGTAATACTAATTAGATGTTGATAAACACATGTTTAAAGAGAAAAATAAAATAATGAATTGTATTTAAGATAAAGAACTTTGAATTCCTATTACAAAAGTATATATGAAACTATAAATATTTATTAAGTGAAATCATCAACATGTCACCCACTAAACTTATGATGATGTGTAATTTTTGTTCTGATATTCATAATTTATTTTCGTATGGTTTGTTTATTATTTCTCATTAAATATTTTATATCATACTCAAATGAAATATGTTTAGTAATCTATTCTATCTAATACCAATTCTTCATTCTCATTTTTCTTTTATCAGATATCATAGGAAAAGGGGAGCATGAATTGAAGGCGCCGGCTCTTAGATGACGAAGAAATAAAAAATATTTAAAACTTAAAAATGATAGCAAAATTTTTGGAATAAAAAAAAACTTATTATATTGTATACCAATTATGTTCTTAAAAAATATAAAAATGTGATATTTTCATTTCATTTCATATTTTACAAATATTGTAATTTCAAGTGTTATTTTTTATAAAAATAAAATTCTATATTTAAGCAAAATACTTAACCAAATTAAACCAAGTTATTATAACCGCTTTTTAAATAATGCGCCTTCTCTTTTTTTTTTTTCTCTTTTTCCTCCCCTCTTCTTCCTTCTCTTTCTCTATCGATGTTGCGTTTTCTTCTTCTTCTTTTTTTCCTTTTTCGTTATCTTTCTCTTTTCGATCGTTATCACAAAAAATACCAACATTTTGCTAAAATTTTTATGGTTTAATTATTTTTTTTACCTTTATAGTTTAATTTCACCAAATTTTTAATTAGATCCCTATATTTTTTTCCTTTTCAATTAGATCCTTACATTGCTTTAATTTTGTAATTACCAAGTCTTCCCTAGTATAAAAAATATTAGAGTTAATTAAATATTTCTTTACAAATTGAAAGTATTTATAATTAAAAGCTTAATTAAATCTTTGATCACATGTATTTTGATAAAAATATTATGTTAATTTTAACATTTTTAACATGAAAAGGACATAATTACAAAATTAAAAATAGTGTAGGGATTCAATTGAAAAGAAAAAATATAAGGATCTAATTGAAAATGTGATAAAACTATAGGGACCAACAGAGTAATTAAACCTATTTTTATTGGTTTTAATTTTTTTCTGATGCCATCATTAAATAATTTCGGTTCATTTTTTAGTTTATTTCAGTTCATTTGTGTATTAGTTGAGGTTCATTTAATGCTGCTGATAAGTATTGACCAATATTTTTATTTCTTAAGTAATTTCGGTTCATTTCTTAGTTTAATTGAAGTTCATTTGAATCCAAAAATGAATTTGATGTGTTTTATTAATGATTGAGTCTTTTTTACTGTTTGTTTAAATCTGAACTAATTTCGGTTCATTTGTGTGCTAATTGAAATTCATTTGATACTGTCCATAAGTATTGACTAAATTTTTCAGCAAAGAAGAATGAAATTATTCATTATCACTTTATTCAATTGCATTAGATTCCACTCAATTCTATTCAATTAGTTCAGTTTTGAACAAGCAGTAAAAAAGACTCAATCATCAACAAAAACACATTAAATTCATTTCTGGATCCAATGAACCTCAAATAAACTAAAAGATGAATCGAAATTACTTAAGGAATAAAAAACTTAGTCAATACTTACAACAACATCAAGTGAACCTCAATTAATTCACAGATGAACCGAAATTAGTTCAATTTTGAACAAGCACTAAAAAAAATTCAATCATCAACAAAAACACATCTAATTTATTTTTGGATCCAAATGAACCTTAATTAAACTAAAAAATAAATCGAAATTACTTAAAGAATAAAAAATTTAGTCAATACTTATCAGCAGCACACACAAATGAACCGAAATTAGTTCAGTTTTGAACAAACAATTAAAAAGACTCGATCATCAATAAAAACACATACAATTTATTTCTAAATCCAAATGAACCTCAATTAAACTAAGAAATGAACCGAAATTACTTAAGGAATAAAAAATTTAGTCAATACTTATCAGCAGCATTAAGTGAACCTCAATTAATTTACAAATGAATCGAAATTAGTTCAATTTTGAACAAGCAGTAAAAAAAACTCAATTATTAACAAAAACACATCGAATTCATTTCTGAATCCAAATGAACCTCAATTAATAGGAGGAAAAGAAAAAACGTAACAACAATAGCAACAATAAAAGAATGACGATTGAGAGAAAACACGCGAAGAAGAAGAAGGAACACAAAGAAGAAGGAGAAAGAAGGCAAATAAGAAGAAGGAAGCACGCAAAGAAAAAGAAAAAGTAATGAGAAGACGAAGAAGGAGAAAAGCAAAAAAGAAGAAGGAAGAATATGAAGAATAAGAAAAAAGAATGCGGAGACGAAGAAGGAGAAAAATAAAAAAGAAAAATAAGAAAAAATGCAAAAAAAAACGTAAAAATAAAAAAAGATATATTTGCATTATTAAAGCGTGTATGTGTATATATTTATGTAATAAAAATAATTTTTGTTAAATTTAGATCAATTTAATTAGACTTAGTTACTATAAAAATTTAGATGTATAACTGGACTGTTTTTAGAAACCTATTTATTACCAATGTTTATATTTATTATTATTTTTAGTATGGATCTTATTTTTAATTTAAAGCTAATAATATTTTGTGGCTAATTTTTTTTGTTATGGAAGTAAAAGTGGTGATATACTTTAACATGGTAATTTTTGGTGTTTTTCAAAACTGTGGAAGTACACAAATCCCTGGCACCGATTTCTGTACTTAAAATTTTTTAATTTTTTTTTAACACAAATCCCTGGCACCGATTTGTGTACCAACACAAATCCCTGACACCGATTTGTATACGTACACAAATCCCTGGCACCGATTTGTGTACCTTTCACAAATTCCTGGCACCGATTTGTGTACCTCTCACAAATCCCTGGCACCGATTTCTGCTTCTCTAGTTAAACGATCCCACATTTAAGTATAACACTCCAATAATCCACATTTAAGAAAAATACCAGTACCACTCCAATATTAAAAATAAAAAATTCATATTTTGTGGCTCAAAAAATATTAGTATTTATTTGGACTTTGGATCATAAGGACAGATGTAGGTTCGTGAGTTGGTGGCGTTGCCGACTTAAGACAAGTTCTAAGAAAGTGATTGGTGACGTCATTTCTGGCTCTTGTGCTTCAACGTCTTCTGGGATTATTAGACCTGCTGTTATTATCTTTGACCATAATATTAATTTTGACTAACCAAATTCTCCGTGGTTACAAAGTTAACACGTAAAAGAAGAATTAACGTTAAAACCACTAACATTACTAACAACCCTGAATCCCTGATTACATAATAAGTTATTATTATAAATTTTATCCATTTAAATTATAACATGCAAAATATTGGTTTGGACAAGAAATATTTTTGAAAGATTTAGATATTAATAAAAATATGATTGAAAGGTTAAAATGATTAAATTTTTAAATAAACATTTTAAAATTTTAATAAAAGTATTATTTATTTATAAATAATAAATTATTAGATTTTGTTATCCTATGTCCTAAAGATATAAATTAAGTATACGATAAAAAAATATTTTAATATTATTTATTATTTCTATATGTTGAAAGCGTAAAATAAATTTACTTTTAAATAACATTAAAACATTTTTTTATGATATACTTACGGTATAGAATAGCAAAATTTTAAATTATTTTTGCATTTAATCAATAAATTATAAATTTACTCTAAATTTTGGTGAGAATTTAGATAATTATTTAAAAGATCCATGCAAAATATTAGAATAAAATTCAATGTCTAAACTCTTTTTAATTTTTTAAAGTTTTTGTCATTTACAAAAAAAATTATAAAAACAAAAAAATTAATGTAAAATTATAAAATCTTAAAGATAAAAAATATTTTTTTTCCAATTATACTATCAACCAGTCGCACAAAAATTTCATCTTTAAAATGTTTTAAAAAATATATAGTTAATATTAAATTTGTATCATATTATAAAATCTTTTAAACTATTTTTTATTATTTTAATCCTTTAAAAATTATTTTTTCAATGAATAAATAAATAAATTTACGGAACTATACTCCGTAGTTTTCTGGTTATCACTATTGTGACTGCGTGAGCATGGAAAAGCAAATAGGAAAAGATGGAGTCAACTTTTCAGAAACATGGAAAAAAAAAAATGAGATCTTTGACTGAATACGCGTATCATTTTCAATAATTTTATTAATGATTTACGAATTATGAACTATGCATACGCGTTCAACTTTTAATCCTTAATTACCATTCCCCAACGGCCCAACCAACACTTCTTAATCACTAAGCATAAGATCCACCATTCACCCAAAAACCCTTGAATCCCATTTTAATTTTTCAAGCTCCACATAACATACACGATCCTGTTTCCCATCTTTTGATGGAAAAACGCTTCCTTTTTGAATTTTAACGATCGGTGTTTCTTTTGTGTTAGTGGAGGGTTCTCAATTGCGTAGTTATTCGAAGTTGCTGACTTTAGAATTGGGCCAAAAATGGGGTCAATTTGAAAGTTTCAAATTCATACTATTCATGGTCTCAACTTTGAAACACGATTGTTAGATGGCAATGGTTATATGAGCATGCATATAGGGAAAAGTTCCTATCTTTCATTCTTTCCCGGATTAGTTGGTGATATGCATGAATTTACATGAAGGGGTTGTTGATATTATCCTAGGGTAGCAATATTTACAGTTGTTGAAGATTTGAAGTTGTTGCATAGATTAGATTAGCTTATTGTCGCTGCTTCAATAATGGGTTGCATAACTTCCAAGAGTTCTGCAGCTGTTGATGACAGTAGGGAAGGTATGAAAAGGAAATTGGCATCATCATCATCATCAAGCAAAAGGGTATCATCAAATATCAGTGTTCCAAGGCTGAATTCTTCTAGAAGAGTTGAGGATAACAAGGTTTTGGATGGTGTTGAGTTAAAGAATAAAATAGAGAAGCATGAATTGAGTGGTGTGGTTGATCATCATCATCATAATTATCATCATGGAATTGGAAGAGTTCCAAAGGCTTCACAGGGAGAGCAAGTTGCAGCAGGGTGGCCCACATGGCTTTCTTCTGTTGCTGGTGAAGCTATCAGAGGGTGGATACCTAGGAGTGCTAATACTTTTGAGAAGTTCTATAAAGTAAGGCTCTAATTTTGTATGACTATGTGCTCTACTGCTCTCACATCTCAATTACTAATTACTTAATACATGCTTTGCTTAATTTACTATTGGGAAATTTTAACTTCAATTAGTATCTACAGTTTTCCTTATTTAAAGAGGGTTACTAGATTAATTACATTTTCATTTCTGGTAATTGTGTGTCTTATGGTGTGTGAATGAACCCATGTAGAGTATACTGAAGATTTGAAGGGAATTAAATTTCAGAAGATAACTAACTTCATTGATACTTTACATGCGCACAAATCATGTTTTTACATTTGAAGCATACATGGCAATAAATGTGGCTGCTAGCTGGTATACACTTATTTAGATGACTGGATTTTGTGTGTAATTCATTTTGCATTGTTTTCTATACTTGAGTGTTTTATAAAATGGAGCTAATACTGCATCATTCCATTATTTTTATTATGGTTAATAAAGGGAAGGGGGGAGAGTGGGGGGAAGCAAGAAAAAGAATGCAAGTTAAGACGATTTAACTGTCCTTTTATTGTTCTGTGTGTGAACTTGTTAATTTGATGATGCTTTATCGTTGATACATTCCTCACTTGCACTTTCTAAATGATTGATGTGATGGTATCATATGGTGCAGATTGGCCAAGGAACTTATAGTACTGTATATAAAGCACGTGACATAACTCAACAAAAGATTGTTGCCCTGAAGAGAGTACGTTTTGATAATCTCGATCCTGAGAGTGTCAAGTTTATGGCAAGGGAAATCCTCATTCTGCGCAGGCTTGACCATCCAAATGTAATAAAGTTGGAGGGTTTGATAACAGCGCCAACATCTCGCAGCTTGTACCTTGTTTTTGAATATATGGAACATGATCTTACTGGACTTGCAGCAAATCCTGCCATTAAGTTTTCTGAACCACAGGTACCAATTACTAAAATTTTTCACAAGTCTTTACCTAATAGTTTAAGCTTTTGCAGTGTCTGGTTATCAATAATTATGCATATTCCTATCAGATATAATGATAGAAGCATTTTGTTATTTGATATTAACCTTTTTATTGTGTAACTCGTTAGTCTGATAGTCTAACTTATCTAAGTAATTTTCCTTTTTATTTCAGGTTAAATGCTACATGAAGCAGCTCCTTAGTGGATTAGATCATTGTCATGGTCATGGTGTCCTCCACCGTGACATAAAGGGCTCAAATCTTCTCATTGACAATAACGGCATCTTAAAGATTGCAGATTTTGGCTTGGCAAATTTTTTAGATCCCCATCATAATGTTCCATTGACCAGCCGTGTTGTAACTCTATGGTATAGACCCCCAGAACTTTTGCTTGGAGCATCTCATTATGGAGTTGCAGTGGATTTGTGGAGCACTGGTTGCATACTTGGAGAATTATATTCTGGCAGGCCCATATTGCCTGGAAAAACAGAGGTATGATTTTTCAGAATCTCGTGCACAATTTTGAATTGATATTTTACATTAGCTTAATTTTAGTTCCTTGTAGGTTGAGCAATTGCATAAGATTTTTAAACTTTGCGGATCACCATCCGAGGACTACTGGTGTAAATTGCGGTTGCCACATTCAACGGTATTCAGGCCTCCGCACCATTATAGGCGATGTATTACAGACACATTTAAGGAATGCCCATCTGCTGCCGTGAGGCTTATAGAGACCCTACTTTCTGTTGATCCTACAAATCGAGGAACAGCAGCCGATGCTCTAAAGAGTGATGTAAGTGGATTTATGTTTTCAGCAAGTGCAGTTAATATGGTTTAAATTGATTTTGATTTTCATCTATCTGTAATGCGTTTTGTGAGATTCATAGACTATGTTCTCTGCATACTGTGTGTAAGATAGCGCTATATCTCTCATGTAATACTGTATTACAAGATATTGAAGGAACCTTTTCCTTTCTAAGACTCTTTGGAGGCAGTAATTCTCCATTTTGATATTTACCCCCTTTTATCGGCAGTTCTTTAAATTGGAACCCCTTGCTTGTGATCCATCAAGTTTACCAAAATATCCTCCTAGCAAAGAGATTGACTCTAAAATCTTGGATGAGGCAACAAGAAGGTACCTGCTATAAGATTATCATTATTCTCTTTTTAAGTAGAACAAAGACAAATTGAGATGCATTTTCTATTAACTGTAAGTGGAAAATTATATTCCATCATTAGAACATAAACTATCATTCGGAAATAAATTATAGCCTATGAGATATTCAACATGAACAAAAGCAACATCATATGTCAATCAAATACATATAACACAAAGAAATATGCATATCATTGGTGTTTGAAGTCTGGAAAAAATAGTAATATGTTTCCTCTTAAAGCTTTTTAGCAATTCAATCAACTGCAGCTTTTGTTTCTTGGCCTATGTCGACTTTGTATTGTGCATGACATGATTCATCATTTGTTCATATATGGGAGCTATACTTGTTAGCTAGTAATATTGTTGATATACATTTTTGTTTATCATCTTAGGCAAGGAGCTGCTGGGGGAAAGCAGCAAAAATCTGGATGGAGAGTCAGACAGGATAACGAACAACATTCTTTTGTCCAATCAAAAGGCAATGTTAACTCCCGCAAGTCGGTGCAGGTAATTCAAACAAGCTTCATCATTTCTCCTTGTTACGTTTCCTAGTTGAAATCAATTTTTATGACCTGCCTCTGTTGAATACATCCAGTTATAGGATTTCTCATGATTGTTCTTCATAGGATGATAATGGCAAGTGAAAATTATGTTTTGAGAGTTCCAATTTAATTGCTTGCTTTGCTAAGTATAAACAGATACAATGAGACACTATGCTATGTATATACTCTTCAAATTAGAAGAACTAGTTCAAATATGCCAAAAGGGAGGAAAAATGTCTATTTATTCTTTTTCCTTTTGCCCTCTCAACTGCAAAATATTCTTTCAATTTTCATCTCGATATATGACAAGTTTATTGGATGCAGCAAGGGCAACATTGTTCAAGCTCAAAGAGCCAGAGTGGATTGTTAAACTCTCACGGCGAAGCAGTGTCTGGATATTTAGTGTTTCCACATAACCAGTCAAATGACACTAAAGAAATGGAAAATGACTTCTCTGGACCTCTTTATCGGAGGCCTTCACATTCAGGTCCATTAGTTCCGGTCTTTGCCTGGGAAAAGGCTAGAAACGAAGTTGGTGACCAGATTTCTGGATCAAACAAAGCCAATCTTTCAAAAGTGTCTGGTTTAGTGGCATCTAGGACTGTGTTGTCTCAGGATCAAGAACAAAAGCCAGTTCCCTTGAAGTCGAAGAAAACAAGTCAACTACAACAATCTTTTGTTTCGACTAATGGTGGTTCAGGAACAAGGAGGAGGCATGATAGGTCTCGCTTGTCTCAGAGAATCGATATCAGTCAACTTCAAGAAGGAAAAATCCCCACTGAAAATTTAATTCAGGTTAGTTTTTTAGATTTCTCTTCTGTCTTATGGGGTGTGTTCTGTTTGGACCAAATTGGCTGTACAATTGAGTACTTTCTGAAAGTTAAAATATCTAGGTTTTACTTCACAAACTAAAATAAACACTAGACAAAATAATTTGGTTACAGTTACTTTTTCGTACAAGTCTTTTTCCTTTGGTAAGAACTCATTTTACTAATTCCCATCTTTGGTAAGAACTCATTTTACTAATTTTTATCTTTGGTAAGAACTCATTTTTTTTATTATATCCTTGTATCATAAAAAATGCCAATATTTGTCGTTATTTTCTATAAATTTGCTTTTGATCCTGTGGTTTTGCTGAACAATAATGTCACTATTTCAGGATGGACGTGAGTCCATGGGAAACAAAATGTATCTCTCTGGTCCATTGGTGGTTTCATCAAACAATGTAGATCAGATCCTCAAAGAACATGATAGAAAGATCCAAGAATATTCAAGGCGATTAAGAAATGATAGGTCCAAAGGTGACAAGATTCATGCAAAGTGAAAGTTAGATGATTAGTCATTAGTCAATCACATACTTCATTTCTGTTTATATATAATTATTACGCATCCTACATTCAACACAAGAATCATTAACATGCATTAGGTACATTTAAAGGTGAGATTGTGATGTTTATATGTACTTCAAATTATTCAACCGTCCATCTCACCTTTAGGTTTACCTAGTGTATGATAAATTGAATTCAATTTTATGCATAGTAGCATTCTCCTTTAATGGCAATATTATTTATCTCTAAACATTGCAGAATCTGAAAAAGTATGTTCAAGCAAGCACATTTTGTAATTATATAAACAATAATGTAAGTTGTGGCATTTTATAAAAAGAATTTGATTTGAATATTCCTTCCCTTCTTCTAAGTCAATGAACAATAAGGATTGGCAAATGAATAATAGAAAAAGCTACTTTTATAAATAGTACTTAATAAAGAGTCCTCCTTTGGAGGTTATCTAATCACATGCATTGAGACACTTCTAAAGACGGCCACAACTTTGAACCTAAACTTTATCTGCCTTCTAGAATGGCACTGTTGTCACTTGTATGTTGTATCATAGAACTAGAACTGAACATCATAGAACTAGAACTGAACATCCTTACCTCATCCATGGTTGGATAATCATTATGTGGAAAGGTACACTCACTTCTAGACCACATTGCTGCTGATTTTATTTTTGCAAGTAAACCCATCTCTGCACTTTCTTCATTAGACTCAACACCTTCCATTTCCCCCTCCAGCATTTTCACAACTTGCCTCATCATTGGTCTCATATTAGGGTCTGAATTTGAACAAAGCAAACCCAAATGAAGCAATTTCTCAGCTTCCTCAATAGAGTATCCCCCTTTAGCCTTTAACCTCTCATCTACAGCACTGTGCAACTGATCAGCCACTGATAGGGACATCAACCATTCAAGTAACCCTGGCTTGTGTTCTTCAATAGGCCTTCTGCCACAAAGCACTTCCAATGCCAAAATTCCGAAACCATACACATCAGATTGAGTTGATACCCTTCCTGTTCTAATTACTTCAGGAGCTATGTATCCTACTGTCCCTAATACTCTAGTTGTCGCGGCGACTTCTCCTTGATGATTGTGCATTCGTGCCAATCCAAAATCTCCCAACCTAGCATTCATGTCCTTGTCCAGTAGAACATTGCTCGCTTTGATGTCCCTGTGCAAGACCTTAACTTCCCAACCCTCATGCAGGTAAAGAATCCCTGCAGCCACATCTTTCAAAACCTCAATCCTCTCTTTCCACCCTAGCATCATTCTCTCTTCGCACTCGAAGATTCTTTGGTCTAAACTTCCATTGTTCATGAAGTCGTAAACAAGAATCAAGTTTCCCTTCTCTTTCTTGCACCAGCCTTTCAACCCCACCAAATTTTTATGCCTCATTCTTCCTAGACTTGAGAGCTCAGCCAAGAACTCTCTCATCCCTTCTCCTTCTTGAGGGATTCTCTTCACTGCAACTTCTTCACCTTGCAAGATCCCTTTATATACCTTCCCGTTCGCTCCATTACCAACAACATTCTGTTCAGAGAACCCCCTTGTTGCTGCATCAATCTCATGGAAGAAAATCAACAACACAAACCCAGCACCAATAATTGTAGTAATGAAGACTCCAACAATTATAGCTCCTGATCCAGAAAACCACTTTTTATGAAAGACAAATGAAGGCAAATTATCAGTGACTAAAGCATCACCAATTGAAAAATTTGAATTGCTAAAACTCCAAGCAAGTATTTTAGTACTATCTATTGCCCTCCCTGTTGAAGCACTGAAACCAACATACATTTCTTCCACAAGAACCTCAGAAAGATTAACATTCGAACTGATTAGAGGCACTCTAGGCCGCGTTTCTCCTGCCTTAGCCATAGTAATGTTTAACTGTGAGTGGTTGAACTCAATCCATACTTGATAATTCTCCCCACTGCTTATCTTCAACACCTTGAATTCCTTATCATCCTTCCCACCCCAATAGCCTGCTTCATGTGCAACCGAGGAAACGAGCGAGTTTATGTCAACACCAACATGGTTGTCATTTATGTCTTGAAATACTTCTCCATTTCTAATAGTGTCAAACTCAACTCCAAGAACATGGTTCTGTGGATTGCCTTCGTTGCTGAGATTGAAGAGACCAAGATACTGACTTGAGGTTGTGCCATTTAGACCTCTTGATGGTGTGAACAAGAAAGCAAAACCAGGGCCAGCATCAAAGTTTTTGAAGGGGGCAAGAGAGAATATAAAGGAGGTTGCAAAGGGGAGAAGGGTGGACGAGTTGGCTCGTTTGGTTCGTATTCTGTGAGGGTAAAAAGCACGGCCAATGGTGAAGAAACTCTGGTTTGTAAGAGTGAGAATGGAGGACTGAATACTGGCATTTCCAAATAAGGTGATATTTTTGTTGCTGAAGTTTGTGTTGTAGACAAATTCAGTGGCTGAAGCTGAGCTCAAAGTGGTTAAAGTGTGAAGAATTAGAACGAGGTATAGTAGAGACATTATGAAAAAACTTTTCCAAACTGAAACAGGTTGATGCATATGATTTATGTCTTATGAATCCTCCAAAAGAGTGTAGAGCAGCAAAGATATATCAAGTATCGTATCTAATACTTCGAAAAGTATTTGCTGACACATTCAAGTCTTTGCAGGTCAATCCTCATCAATTCACCACAGAAGTCGTTGCATAAATTAAATTGTCTTTTGGCAATTTGGCATGCACGTGAAGTACTCATCTTTAGGTATACTTGGCATTCAAATGTAATACAATTTATCAAGATTTTAGACATTATTTACCTATGATGAAGGTAGCTATTCCATCAGAGAAAGTGATATGAATATCTTGCGGAGTCATTAAGCTAAGTATGCCAAGTTTCTAGAGGGTAACCTAGCTAATTTGAGCAATTAATGGTGTGTTTGCTTTGCGTTTTCATTTTCTGTTTTCATTTTCAGTGTTTTCTATTTTCAAAATTTTGTGAAGGAAAAAGTGAAAACAGTCCTGTTTTCACTTTTCTTCACAAAATCCAAAAAACAGAAAACACTAAAAATAAAAACAGAAAATGAAAATAAAACCAAACGCACCCTAAATAGTCCAAAAAAAAAAACGAATTTGGGTTGGTCGAGTGATTAGCACACTCGTTTGCTTAAACAAGTGTTAGAGAGTTCAAATTTCGCTATATACATGCAGCAAATTCTTAAATGAAATTCAGATTTGTAACACATTAATCTTTGATCTACTAAGTTGAGGATACCGTGGGAAAAAAAAAGCCAAAAAAGGCTCAGCTTCTGTACTTATGTCTCTTTTTCATCTCAACATATTAGCAGATTGTTGTTATTTATTTACTGCACGCAGTTAGTTAGCTTTATTTAGAGAGGAATCTCTCCCATTAGATTAGGGGTTTGTTAGTTTGATAGCTAGTTTGTTAGTTTGTTAGACTGATGTGTATGTATATATATTCCACATAAAGCTAATAGAGAGGCAGCAGAAAATCATTTTTTCAGTATCAATTTTGGTTCCAACATGGTATCAGAAGAATTTCTCATACTTCTCTGCGTTCTTCTCTGATCTTCCTCCCTCTTTCTCGAACCTTCTTTTCCCCTTTCACTTTCCCTCTCTTCTCGAACCTTCTTCTATTTCTTCTCTTCTCCCTTCTCTCCAACCTTCATTTTTCTTTCTGCAATGGCGGCGATTGATGAAGCCGATCCTTTTCTGCTCCATTCCTCCGATCAACCGAACCTTGCCTTGGTCTCGCAAGTGCTCACCGGTGACAATTATCCTTCATGGAAGAGATCGATGGAAATGGCGCTCAATGGCAAAAACAAACTTGGATTTGTTGACGGCACGATTCCGCCGCCTGAGGAAGGTGCGTCTCACTCTTCCAAGCTCCGCTGGCGTCGTCTGAACGACATCGTCAGCACCTGGATTCTCAACTCTGTCTCCAAGGAGATCGCATCGAGCTTGATCTTTGCTGGTTCTGCTCATGAGATTTGGATAGATCTAGGTCACCGATTTCAGCAAAAGAACGGTCCTCGAATCTATGAACTGCGAAAAGAGTTAATCAATCTGAAACAGGATTCTCTCTCTGTCTCTCAGTTTTTTACTAAGCTAAAGTGTGTGTGGGAGGAATTATACCATTTTCGACCTTCAGTACGCTGTAATTGTGGTGGTGCTCGTGAATTTTTAGCTCATGCTGATGAGGAATATGTTCTTGTCTTCTTGATGGGGTTGAATGATGTGTACCATCAAGTTCGGAGCCAAATTCTCTTGATGAAGCCTTTGCCTAGCATCTCTGAAGTTTTCTCGCTAATCGTTCAAGAAGAGTGGCAACGAGGACTGACTCTTGCTCCTCCAACAAGCAATGAGATGCAACTGGCTTTTGCTGTGAAGAACACACACTTTAACTCCAAGATCCGTCCAGGGAAGAAAGATAAGCCTCTCTGTGATCCGTCCAGGGAAGAAAGATAAGCCGCTCTGTACTCACTGCGGTTTACTCGGCCACACCAAGGATAAATGCTACAAGTTACATGGTTATCCACCTAATTACAAGAAGCAAAGTCCAGCCACAGTTCGGGTCAATCATGTGGACACAAGTCAGGACATTCCTCTTCAGCTCACTTCTCAACAGTATCAACAATTAATATCACTCCTATCTACACAAGTCCC
Organism: Arachis duranensis; assembly: GCF_000817695.3. Lineage (NCBI taxonomy): Eukaryota > Viridiplantae > Streptophyta > Magnoliopsida > Fabales > Fabaceae > Arachis > Arachis duranensis. The sequence continues at coordinate 32,254,339 of NC_029779.3, forward strand.
ATCCACAATGCCCCCTATTATCACTACTGAAGCTTCAAGCGCAGGGGAAGGTAAACTTTTCTCTGCTGCTTTAATTTCTGCACTTGGAGTTAAATCATGGATCTTAGATTCTGGCGCTACTTGTCATGTGACCTGTACTTTGGACAATTTCAAACCTTCAATTTGGTTTGCAAATAAATTTGTGGTTCTCCTTGATCATACTCGCATACCTGTGCTTGCTTCTGGTTCTGTTTCATTATCTCAAACCCTCACACTCACTGAAGTTTTGTATGTGCCTTCATTCAAAATTAACCTGATTTCAGTGAGTTCCTTATTGTTAAAGCAGCACCTTTATATTCTCCTTTCTGATGTTGGCTTTGTGATTCAGGACCACCTGAACTCCAAGATGATTGGGAAAGGTGAATTGAAACACGGATTGTATGTTTACACACACACACCAGCTGTCAATGTTAATGCACCTACATGTAATAGTGCAGATTGTGCCAATACGTTAGCCATTTCTGATTCTTGTAATGCAATAAGTGCAAAATTGTGGCACCATAGATTAGGCCACCTTTCTTTTCTTGTTTTGCAACATTTGCCCTTGAATTGTAATTCTTCATCTTCTAATAAAAATTTCCTTTGTGACATATGCCCTTTGTCCAAGCAAAAACGGTTGCCATTCGTTTCCAACAATAATCAGGAGTCCGAATGCTTCTCATTGATACACTGCGGCACTTGGGGTCCTTATCATGTTGCTACGCATTTGGGGGAGCGATATTTTCTCACTTTGGTAGATGATCATAGTCGATATACCTGGATTTATTTGTTGAAAGCCAAATCTGATGCTACGACCATCATTAAAGAATTTTTTGCCATGGTTCACACTCAGTTTGGCGCTGTGATTAAGAAGATTCGGTCTGACAATGCACCTGAGTTAGCTCTTACTGATTTCTTAAAATCAAAAGGTTCTCTTCACCAATACAGTTGTGTTGAGCGACCACAACAAAATTCGGTGGTGGAACGGAAGCATCAACACCTTTTGAATGTAGCAAGGAGTTTGTATTATCAATCCGGTGTCCCACTTTATTTCTGGGGTGAATGTATTGCTACTGCAGCCTTTTTGATCAATAGATCTCCCTCTTCTACTCTTGGCTGGAAGTCCCCTTATCAATTACTTTACAATAAGGCACCCGCATATGAAGACTTGAAGGTGTTCGGATGCCTTGCCTATGCTTCGACTTTACCTTCCTCTAGGAACAAGTTCTCACCTAGAGCCATTCCAGCAGTTTTTCTTGGCTACCCACGAGGTTACAAAGGGTACAAACTCTATGATCTCAAGAATAGGAAGTTCTTTATTTCAAGGGATGTGATTTTTCATGAATTGAATTTTCCCTTCAAGCTTGGCAACACTTATTCTTCCTTACCTGATCCTTTTGATGATCATGTCCTTCCTAAGCCAAATGAAGTTTCCCTTAATACACCTCAACTTGTTGCTCCAGCTACACCTGTCCCTGTTGTGACACAGCCACGAGCTGAGAACCCACAGCCATTGAGAAGAAGTCAGCGACTCCATAGGGTACCTACCTATCTTACAGACTACCATTGCAACAATGTGGTGAATCCTTTGGCGATGGTGCATTTTTGTTCTTATGAGAGATTGAGTCCAGCATACAAGGATTATTGTATGCAAGTTTCCGATTTTTATGAACCCCAATTTTATCACCAAGCTGCCAAGTATCCTCAATGGCAACAAGCTATGGCTGAGGAATTACAAGCTATGGAGAATAACTGTACATGGGAGGTAGTTTCGCTTCCGATCGGAAAACATTGTATTAGTTGTCGATGGGTATATAAGGTGAAGCGCAAGCAAGATGGGTCAGTTGATAGATGCAAGGCTCGTTTGGTTGCTAGAGGAAACACTCAACAAGCTGGTGTAGACTATAAGGAGACTTTTTCACCGGTTGCCAAACTCACCACTGTTCGTTTACTCCTTGCTGTTGCTGCTGTGAAGAATTGGAAATTGTTGCAGCTAGACATTAATAATGCCTTCTTGAATGGTGATCTTGATGAGGAGGTGTATATGCAACTACCTCAGGGATATGCCAGCAAGGGGGAGCAGGGGGAGAAGCTTGTATGCAAACTAAACAGGTCAATTTATGGCTTGAGACAGGCTTCGAGGCAATGGTTTACCAAGTTCTCCACTGCTTTACTTGGTGCTGGTTTCACTCAATCCAAATCAGATTATTCTCTATTTCATAAAGGAACAGGTGATTCACTTGTTATGGTGCTTGTATATGTCGACGACATCATTGTTGCTAGTAAACTTGGTGATATGGTTGCCCAAACTCAGCAAACTTTGCAGGGTCTTTTCAAACTCAAGGTGCTTGGCCCCTTAAAGTACTTCCTTGGATTGGAGATAGCAAAATCTGAGGAAGGCATTTGTTTGTCTCAACGAAATTACACGCTATCTTTGCTTGAAGACACTGGTTTTTTGGATTGTAAACCTGCCTCTGTACCCTTGGATCCAAACATAAAACTTACTGCCACTGACGGGGATTTGCTCGAGGATGCGGGGCAATATAGGAGGATGATTGGCAGGTTGCTTTACCTCACTATTTCAAGACCGGATATTTGCTTTGCTGTGAACAAGCTGAGCCAATACATGTCTTCTCCTCGCACTACCCATTTGGATGCTGTCTATCATGTTTTGAGGTATTTAAAGGCTGCACCTGGACAGGGCTTGCTCTTTTCGGTTTCTTCCCCTTTATCGATCAAGGCATATGGGGATGCTGATTGGGAAGCTGTACCGAAACCAGACGATCTACTACCGGCTATTGCGTCTTCCTTGGCGATTCTCTAATCTCATGGAAGTCGAAGAAACAAGACACCGTTTCGAGGTCCACGGCTGAGGCAGAGTATCGAGCACTTGCCAATGTCACGGCTGAAGTTGTATGGATTATGCGGCTGCTTCAGGACTTTGAGATACAAGTTAATCTGCCCTTCATTTTCTGTGACAGCAAAGCTGCAATCCACATTGCAGAGAATCCCACCTTCCATGAGCGTACCAAACATATCGAAATGGATTGTCATTTTGCTCGAGAACGTGTACAGGACGGTACCGTGAAGTTGGTGCATGTGAAGTCAGGACATCAGCTTGCTGATGTTTTAACAAAAGCTGTACAGCCTACCTTGTTTAAGAATTTAATCAGCAAGTTGGGAATCATTAACATTTTTTCACCAACTTGAGGGGGAGTATTAGCAGATTGTTGTTATTTATTTACTGCACGCAGTTAGTTAGCCTTATTTAGAGAGGAATCTCTTCCATTAGATTAGGGGTTTGTTAGTTTGATAGCTAGTTTGTTAGTTTGTTAGACTGATGTGTATGTATATATATTCCACATAAAGCTAATAGAGAGGCAGCAGAAAATCATTTTTTCAGTATCAATTTTGGTTCCAACACAACATATGTCATAAATTTATTTAGATGATATTAATGAAATGGAAAATTACTTCTTTGGACCACTCCATATATGGCTGCAAATTTGTATTAAGTTCTTATAAAAAGCTCATTCTAACAAATTTTCAGTTACTTTTTTAGCGAACACTAGTGCTCAGAGGTACATAAATCTTATAAGTTTGCATGCAGAATTAATTGATACTAATTTCTGAGTGCGAAATGCATTTTGAATATCTAAACATAATATTTTATATTGACACTCATTCCATCACCTTTAGATTTTGGTGTGGTCCGCACTTTATTATCCAAATTCGTTGTTTTTATCTATAAGCCTGTCGTAGACACCGTTTTAAATGTTCAAATAACATTTTCAAAAAAAAAAAAAATTCTCTAAATTTTACCTGTCAATAAACAAGAAGGATAGGCAAACAACTAATTCAAAAATAGCAGTAGTAAATCAATTCACTTTTTTTTTTTAATTACACAGGAATATATGAGTCCTTCTTTGGACGTCAATTGGTCACGTGCATTGAAAAGTCTTGAAAACTTTGAATTGCTTTTTTGGTAGTTTTTCACAAGCTTCTAACAAGGTAGACCCTTTGAATTTTCTTTATTCAACATGGTGGATAATCTGAAAATTGCAACAACTAAAATGTTACCTACCTTCTCTAATGATGTCTGATTCTGAGAATTCTGGAGGAATGGTACCTGAGCCACTTCTAGGAATCATCATAGAACTAGAACTGAATATCCTAATTTCATCCAAAGTAGGTTGTGGAAAAGTACATTCATTATCAGACCACATTGATGCTGATTTTATTTTTCCTAGTAAACTGATCTCCATATTTTCTTCATCAGAATCAACTCCTTCCATATCACCTTCTAGCATTTTCAAAATCTGCCTCATCATTGGCCTCTTATTAGGGTCTGAATTTGAACATAACAGACCCAAATGAAGCAACCTCTCAGCTTCTTCAATGGTGTATCCACCCTTAGCCTTCAATCTCTGATCAACAGCACTAAGCAACTGGCCATTCACCGTTTGGGAGACCAACCATTCAAGTAGCCCTGGCTTGTGTTCTTCAGTTGGCCTTCTTCCACAAAGCACTTCCAACATCATTATTCCGAAACCATACACATCAGATTGTGTTGATGCTCTTCCAGTTCTAATTACTTCAGGAGCTATGTATCCTACTGTGCCTAATACTTGTGTTGTGGTGGCTACTTGTCCATGATGATCATGCATTCGCGCCAATCCGAAATCTCCCAACCTTGCATTCATCTCCTTGTCCAGTAGAACATTGCTTGCTTTGATGTCCCTATGCAAAACCTTAACTTCCCAACCCTCATGCAGGTATAGAATCCCTGCAGCCACATTTTTCAAAATATTTATCCTCTCTTCCCAACATAGCATCATGTTTTCGTCACTGTCATAGATCCTTTTGTCTAAACTTCCATTGTTCATCAAGTCATAAACAAGAATCAAGTTTCCCTTTTCTTTCTTGCACCAACCTCTCAATCCAACCAAGTTTTTGTGCCTCATTCTACCAAGACTTGAGACCTCAGCCAAGAACTCTCTCATCCCTTGTTCTCTTTCTTGAAGAATTCTCTTCACTGCTACTTCTTCACCTTGCAGAACTCCTTTATATACCTTCCCATTTCCGCCATTACCAACCACGTTCTCTTCAGAGAAACCCCTAGTCGCTGCATCAATCTCATGGAAACTAATCCTATGAGGCCAATACTCTAACTCCCAGTCTTCAAGTTCTTCACCTTTCTTGTTTCGCCTGCGTAGCACAAACAACACTGTAGAGCCACAACCAATGATTAGCACACTGATTACTCCAAGAAGTAAGGCTCTTAATCCGGAAAACCATCTTTTATGAAGGAAGAATGAAGGCAAGTTGTCAGTCACTAAAGCATCACCAATTGAAAAATTTGAATTGCTAAAACTCCAAGCAAGAATATTAACCCTGTCTAATATTTTTCCTGTTGATGCACTGAAACCAGCATACATTTCATCCATAAGAACCTCAGAAACATTAAGGTTTATACTGATAAGAGGCGCTCGAGGCCTCTTTTGTCCTGCCTTAGCCATAGTAACATTAAGCTGTGAATGCTTGAACTCAATCCATACCTGATAATTCTCTCCATTGCTTATCTTCAACACCTTGAACTCCTTATCATCATTCCCACACCAATATCCAGCCTCATGTGAAATTGTCGAAGCAAGCGAGTTTATGTCAACGCCAACATGATTTCCATTGATATCGTCGAACTCTTCATTCATAATTGTGTCGAATTCAACTCCAAAAACATGGTTCTGGGGACTGCCTTCATTGCTGAGATTGAAAAGGCCAAGATACTCGGCCGAGGATCTGCCGTTTACACCTCTTGATGGTGCAAATATGAAAGCAAGACCATGACCAGTAATAACAAAGTTTTTAATGGGGGAAACAGAGAAGATGAAGGAGGTTGCAAATGGGAGAAGAGTTGAAGAGTTGGCTTGTTTGGTAGGTATTTTATGAGGATAGAAAGCGCGGCCTATGGAGAAGAAACTCTGATTAGTTAGAGTTAGAATGGAGGATTCAATACTTGCATTTCCAAATAAATTGATGTTTTTGTGGCTGAAATTTGTGTTGTAGACAAATTCAGTGGCTGAAGCTAAGTTCAGAGTGGTTACAATATGAAGAAGGATAACAAGGAAATGAAATAGAGACATTGGAATGTAACTGAGGAATGAGAATGGTAACCAAACTTTTCAAACTTGAAATAAGGCTCTGCATATGATTCTTTATCTCCAGTGAAGTGTCAAAAATAAGGAGGAGGAGGAAAGTTAATGGTATGTTCTTTGAAAGGTACTTGCCGGCATACACAAGTCATTGCAGATCAGTCATATCAACTCAAACCTTGGTTGCTGAAAATTAGCATTTCCTTCTCAATTCTCATATTTGTTTCTGATTTAAACATTTGAGAATATTTTAGGTCAACATAAGTGTCATCTGTCCCACAAGAGGTATTTAGAGAACTTGGTAGTTTAATTTTGACTAGAAGCATGTTGCAACTTCTTGTTATAGAGTATTCCTTTGGAACAAAAACCGAGGTAGAAAAAATGGGTTGAAAGAAAAATGTATGGCACCTACCTTTCGCATTGTGAATTAATTAGTATATATGAATATTATTATAGTGTACAAAAATGTGTCTCTGTCGTTGGAAAAACGTAAGTCCTTCTCTTGAATAAAAGTCGACAAAAGAATATTCATAGAATAAAATACATCAAAATCAAATTAAAAAATTCAATAGGTATGCTAATACTAAAATAAGGTAGTTTTACTATGATCATATAAAGAATGGAAATGACAAATCCACGAGATATATTAATTATAATGTTGCAATGAACATTTAAAAAAAAATTAAACAAAAGTGGAAAAAAAAATTATGTTACAGAAATTGATGACAAGAAGCATCATCCTTCAGTGTTACAAAAGACTTACAAAGCAGCGGCAAGTGCTTCTAGCACTCTACATGGTGATAGACTCAATTTCAATTCTCATCTTCCTTCTGAGATTGACTCAGAATCTGGTTGTAGGCTTGGATAAGAGAAGCTTTGAGATGCTGTGGAATAGAACTTAGTCTGCAAAATTTCATCAAAAGTAGGATAATTCACAGTGGCAGAACTTGTTGAACTCCTAGACCATGATGCCGCTGAGTTTATTTTCCCAAGAAGACTCATATTGATGCATGAATCATTACAATCACAGTTTCTTATTCCTTCCAAAATTTTCACCACTTGCCTCATTGCTGGCCTAATACCAGGGTCTGAACTTGCACATAACAAACCCAAATGCAACACTCTCTCAACTTCCTCAGTGCTGAAACCACTTTGATTCTTCAGCCTCTCATCAACGGCAAAACTCAATTGCCCTTTCTCCATAAGGGAAAATACCCAATCAACCAATGCAGGTTTATCTACCACAATAGGCCTTCTCCCACACACCACTTCCAAGATCAATATTCCAAAACTGTACACATCAGTAGCGGTTGATGGTCGACCAATTCGGACTAGCTCTGGTGCCATGTAACCCAGAGTTCCAATCACTCTTGTTGTGTCAGACACGTTTTCCTGTCGGTGCAGCCTGGCTAGGCCGAAATCTCCCAATCGTGCGTTCATATCCTTGTCGAGTAGTACATTACTTGCTTTAATATCTCTATGCAAGACCTCGAATTCCCAGCCTTCATGTAGGTACAAAATTCCACAAGCTACATTTTGAAGCACACTGAGCCTGAGTTCCCAGCTGAGTATCATGGTGTCATCTTCACACTCGAAAATTCTCTTATCCAAGCTCTCATTCCCCATATAATCATATACAAGGATCAATTTCCCTCCTTTTTTTTTGCTCCACCCTCTGAAACCAACCAAATTCCTGTGTTTCATTCTCCCTAGGCTTGAGATCTCTGCCAGAAACTCTCTCATCTCATGCTGAGTTTCATGGTTGAATCTCTTAACCGCGACTTCTACACCTTTCAACACTCCCTTGTAAACTCTCCCACTTGTCCCATTCCCAATCACATTCTCCTCGGAGAATCCATTCGTCGCAACACAAATCTCTTCATAGCTAATTCTGTGAGGCCAATATTCCAATTCCCAATCTTCAACCTGTTCATCTTTCCCTCCTCTTTTTCCTTTGGATCTTAATAATAAACTCATAAACACCAAAGTACCACAACCAATAACTATCAATCCACCAAAAATGACCCCCAAAATGAAATATTTTGATCTATAAACCAATGCCTTTGGATGCACGAATAAAGGCAAACGGTTGGTGTGCAAGGCATCACCGATCGAAAAATTCGAATTGCTAAAACTCCAAGCCAAGATTCTACACTCATCAACCATTCTCCCTGTTGCCCCAGAAAACCCCACATACATCTCATCCAAGAAAACCCCAGAAAGGTTAATAGGCTTATTATGAATCAAAGGCCTTTGAGGCTTCCTATGCCCTGCTATGGCCATAGTAACATTGATATGTGAACCATCAAACTCAATCCAAACCTGATAATTTTCACCACTAGCAAGCTTCAATTCCTCCATTGTTTCACCATCTTTCCCACCCCAAAACCCAGCAGGTTCAGAATACTCAGACATCATTGAATTCACATCAACACCAACATGGTTATCATTCAATTCATTGAACTCCTCATTCCTAAAATCATCAAACTCAATGGCAAATACATGGTTTGAGGCGTTACCTGCTGTGGAACGGTTAAATAGTCCCATGTAGTTCCCTGAGAGTTCACCATGGATGGCCATGACAGGAGTGAAGAAGAGAGCAAAGCCATGAGCAATGGGGAAGTTCTTGATAGGAGCAATGGAGAATATGAAAGAGGTTGAAAAGGGAAGAAGGGTAGAATTTGATTGTTTCTTCATTGGTATCTTGAAAGGGTAAAAGGCACGGCCAATGGAAAAGTAAGTTTGGTTAGTGAGAGAGAGAATGGAGTTTTGGATTGTGGCATTTCCATAGAGCTTGGTGTTTGTGGAGTTGAAGTTTCTGTTATACACAAATTCAGTTGCTGACACACAACTCAAAAGAGCTATGTTAAGATTGAGAATGGCCATGAAGAAGAACAAGGTATGAATATCATGAACCATCATCATCATCTTCATGGTTAAGGTAAGACAATCAAAAAGGAAGATGGTTCTTTGCTTCACTTTCTAGTACTTTAATTTGTACAAAGCTTACCAAGAAAACATGTGCTGTTTTTTCGTATTGACTATTGACCCTTGTCCTTGTTGCAAAAAATAATAATAAAATTGAAGAATTAGAATTAATATAATCCTCTTGTGGGGTTATTTGTGGTGATAATAGTTCATCTTTATAAGTGTTACGATTTTGGTAGTATAATTTTTATAAGTTTTTTTTGGTTGCCCATTAAATCCTACATATTAAAGATTAATTTATTGCGAATTGGAGTTTCATTTAAGGGTCTGCTTCTGATTAATGGGTTGCTGCGAATCTCCGACACTTGCTTAAGCGGACGAGTAAACTGACCACTCGTCACTCAACCAACCAAGTTAATTTTTTATAAATTTGGAAAGAATATCTTATAAAAAAAAGTTTGTTGTTTATAAAAGTTTATGAAGATTTAGAAAATATTTAGATTTATTCAAAAAAAAGAGAAATAGTATTTATGTCGATTTAGAAATGCAATAGATTTCGATTTATCTTTATTTTTATCTTTTAAAATTCTTTATAATCAAATATTACGTTTTCTATTAAATAATAGTTTATCAACGGAATACTTATTTTTTATTTATTAGATATAAATTTTATGATTTTTCTACTATCTGTAAGTGACTTTTGATTTTTTTTTATGAATTAAAATTTTATTTTTTCTGTAAGAAAATATAATATATTTTTTATTATATATATTCAGTAAAGACAAGTTGGCAACTGGGATATTAACTACTGGATGAGTGTTTATTATCATTTTATCATTATTAACACCAGTGTGTAATTATATTAGTATATTATTAATAAAAGTGTCTATTTCATGGATACAATTAAAACTAAAAAGCAGGAGTGTTTATAATTCTTGTGTTGGATAATTACAAAAGATGGAGTTAATCAGTGAAATTCAATTTCAAGCTAACCAATTCCTAACCTTCCTAACCAACTTATCTTTCTACCTTTTTTACATAATTTAACTAATATAAATTTCATTAGTGGTAGAATAAAATAATTTTGACTTGTCTAATTCTATTTTAGTTTCTTTGATTGGAGCAAGCGAGGCAGTCCCCCAGCCCACACAAAATGAAAGCATGGTGGAAGCGACACTATGGATGATATAATTTTTCCCGAAAAAAGATTACCAAAAATAAATATAGAAACATATCATTACATGAAAGGAAACAAAAATGATGAGAATAATAAACAAGGCAATAGTTGCAATCACATAATTCGTGATACGTCAGCCAGTGTGAGTTGGTGAGGGAGTGTTTTGTCTCACTCTCTCTTTTGGTTTCATAACTCATAAGCCACGTTGTATTGAATATTGATGAATAAATCGTGCCACCATTTTTTTTTTCCACGGAGGAGATCTTGTTTCAATTTATGTCGTGGCCTAAACACTTTATCAACTTTATTATAATTTACAAAAACATTTTTACATTTTCTTTTTATCATAAAGTTTTACGTTAAACTAATTATCCTTATCCCACAACGATTCCTTAGCATATTTATTTATTTTTGGTCTTGTGTCGTATGATTATTATTTGATCCACACCTTCATAGAAAGTGCTGGGGGCCCACCGTCAATTAACTTGTGGCTTCGGAGAAAGTGGTTTAGATCCAATAATATTCTAACGCATTTTATTTCATATAATTACGTAAGTACGTAACCTTCAATTATCATGCTTCGTGATTCATCCTTTGGGTTTTGGTACCAGAAATTGGATTAAATCCTCGCAATACTCTCTGAAATTTATAATTTTTATTATTTTAACTTTTAAATTTAAAATTTATTATATGATTTCTCAAATTTAGTTCTAAAGATTATAGAGTGTTGAGCTGGTTCTGATTTATTAGGTTGGACAGATATTTAAACGACGATATTTATTTTGATATTTAAACAAAATAAAAGTAAGATCGTTTTAAAAAATGAATGAGGATAAAAGTACACATATATCAACGCTGTAAATGAAATTCAATATCATTATATATGTTTTCTGAAAAATTCTATGCTAAAAACAAAGGGTTAACAACTTAATATTGTGATATGAATGTTTATGACTTTTAATATAGACTATTGGATTTTTAAAGTTGAGAGACTCATATTATCAAATGAGATTGTATTTAATAAGGTTTGAAAATAATGTCCTATATGTGTATAAATAAAATAGCACAATCTGAGATATAACACATACAAAATCAATATAAAACATTTTTCTCTCTTTCTCTTTCTAGAGATGTACGGTGCAACATATAATATTAGTGAATATATATGAATCATCTTAGTTATATTGAGATAATAATATTAGTGAATATTAATATTAGAATTCTCTATTTATACTTTTTTATTTTATATTTATTTTCTCTTCTTTATTTATTTTACAACACATTATCAACATGAGATTCTGATTAAAATTTAAGAAGATTTGGATAATAAATTTTCATTATGTCAAAACTCTTTCATCTTAAATTTAATACTCTTAATATATCTGGAAACTAAGATTCTAAAAACCGAATCAAACCGACCAGTTCGACCAGATTAACCAAAAACAAGTCATCTAGCCAATTCGGTTGACCCAAGATTGGCTTGTAAAAAACCAACAAAAAAAATCGACTGAACCGGTGGCTAACCGATGAACCAGGCAAACTGGTCGGATTTTTTTAAGCCCTGGTTTTTAACATGCCCTAAAACGCGTCGTTTTGAGGCCGGAACCTAACCCACCCACAAACCTAATCTAACTCAACGAAGCCACTCACTCAACTCTCACTCTCTGCATTGTTCCCCTCTTTCAACTCTCACTCTCTCACTGCTCTAATGCTCTACGCCTCTGTCTTCCACCATTCATTGCCATTCTCCACCGTTTGCCAACTTCTCCTTCCTTTACTCTAGTTCACGCCTTCAACTATATATCTCTGACTCTCTAACTCTTTGCTTTGCTTTGCTTTGCTTCGTGTCTCCATTTCTGCGCTAGAGATTGCGTCTCTGTTCTGCTTCGTGCCCTCGTTCTCCACTGTTGTTGGGTATCTGCGTCGGCATCGGCGTCAACGTCACTAGCTCCTGATTTGAGTTCTAATTAGTAGCAGTCGCCAGCAAGTTTACAGCTCTCCCAATCTGAGATCCAACGTTATCACGGCCGCTAGATCTGAGATCTACCTCTCCTTTCCGTTCACCCGCTACTTTGTCGATTTGTCTATCAGGTACTGGTTTATGCTCTTCTACTTGTTTATTTTTTTTAATGCAAAGTTCAATTTTTGAATTCTTGATGTTGAGTCAGTATGAGAAATCTTTTTTGTATTAATGTTGTGAAAATTGGAATCCCTAGGATTTAAAGCTGATCTAGCATGAGTTTTTGTGGAATCTTTATCTGGAAGAAGTGTTAGAAGCATGTGTTTTTTATAATTTCAGAGCAATTCTCGTTGTATCTAAGTGTTTGTGATGTTTCTTGAAGTCTGTAGTATTGAATCTTAGGTTTAGTTGTTTTTGGAGGAAATTCGAAATGAGATGGAAGAAAAAAGGGCTTTCGAAGGCTACTGTTGTTGAGCTGAAAGAACAATTGGCAAAGAAAATACTGAGAAATGTTGAAATCCAAGGGCATCCCTATGTTGAGCTACGTAAGTTTGGAAATAAGAAGAACATTTTTTTCTGCATTCTGTGTCTTAAGACTTGTTTCACTAATGATGTTTTGGATCAACATTTGAGAGGCAATTTGCATACGCTAGCTGAGACTATCTACTATTAAGATCACTCTTCTGAAACCAAATTTCTAGCCTTTTAATTAAACCAGTTCAACTACGATTTGACTCTGGTTGAACCATTAAACCATTGAACCAGTCATTTGACCGGTACAATGATCGATCCGGTTCTCGCAACCTTGCTGGAAACACATACTTATCATGGATACTAGATACCAAAATTTATTTTGATTCAATGAATCTTGAAGATACCATTAAAGCTGAAAATAAAGCATCCCAAAAGGATAAAGTCAAAGCCATAATCTTATTTCATCGTTATCTTGACGAAGGATTGAAAAATGAATATCTCACACTAAAAGATCCTGTAGATCTGTGGAAGAACTTTGATGAAAGGTATAATCATCAATCAAAAGATAGTGATACTTCTCCAAACCCAATATGAATGGACACACATCAACAGGATTTTAAAAATTCATAAATAAATACAATTCAGCAATGTTCTGAAACACCTCACGAATAAAATTATGTGGGTAAAAGATAACTGATAATGACATATTTGAGAAAATTTTATCGACCTTTCATGCCTTAAATGTGCTCCTGCACCAGCAGTATCGAGAAAAAGAATTTAAAAAATATTTTGAGCTAATTTTTTGCCTTGTTGTTACTGAACATAACAATGAATTACTTTTAAGAAATCATGAATCGCGCCCTGCTAGCGCCGCCCCATTTTCTAAAGCAAATGCGATAAATTATAACTCTAGAAAAGGTAAATGACAAGGCTTTAATAACAAGAAAAATTATGGAAGAAAGAAAAATTATTTTCACAAGAAAGGATCTCACTAAAAGTGGGATAAAGAAAAAAATAATGGGCAAAATAAATCAACAGATGATAAATATTTTCGTTGTGGTAGAAAGAGCCATTGGTCACGTACCTATCGCACCCAATGCATTTAGTTAATCTTTATCAAGCTTTCTTGGAAAAAGATGACAAAGAAAAGGAGGCAAATTTTGTTTCAAAGAATTTTGTTGAAAATTACACCATTCATTATGAAGTATATGATTTCTTTGAGGATTGTGAAAGAAATATTAATCATTTAATCAATAATAAAAAATTTAATATTTTGAGTTCGTTAAGTATTGATATTAATAAATAATGTAAGAAAATACTTGTTATATTTTATCTTCTATGCATTTGAATTTAAAGTATGATATATATAAATAATATTTAATAAAATATTAATGTTTATTTTAAGAATTTCGAAATCATTAAATGTGTCAAGTTTTAAAATAATAATAATAATATATTATTATTATTATTATTATTATTATTATTATTATTATTATTATTATTATTATTATTATTATTATTATTTGTCTTTGAAAAAAATAGTAATGATATATAATGAAGACATTTGTCTTGCAAATAGTACAAGTTTGCATACCATTCTCAAAAGTAATATATTTACTCATCTTATACCAAAAGAAGAATGTGTTAATACAGTTATTGAATCAGACAATGTGATAAAAGATTTCGAAAGAGCTATAATTTTATTTTTCAAAAGAACAAAATTCATAATAAATAATACACTATTATCTACCAAGTCTCTAAAGAATTTGTTGAGTTTTAAAGATATTCGCTGAAATGGATATCATATTGAAACCATGAATGAGGGAATTCATGAGTACTTATATATCACAACTCATTCTTTAAATAAAAATGTTATATTAGAAAAGTTACCATTACTTTATTCAGGATTATATTATACTAAAATCAGTGCAATTGAATCACATGCCATTGTAAAACAGAAGTTTACTAACTCAAATAAATCCATAATTTGGCATGATCGATTGGAGCATCCTGGAACAACTATGATATGGAGAATTATTAAAAACTCCTATGGACATTCACTAAAGAGTCAGAGAGTTTTTCAATCTAGTGAATTCTGTTGTGCCGCATATTCTCAGGGAAAGTTAATTGTAAGGCCATAACTAGTAAAAATTAGATTTGATTTTTCTGAATTCCTAGAAAGAATCCAAGACGATATATATGAACCTATTCATCCACCATGTAGATCTTTTAGATATTTTATGGTCATATTCGAAACATCTTTGAGATGGTCACATGTGTGCTTATTGCAACCTCGCAACAACCAGGCGTTTGCGAAATTACTTACTCAAATTATTCGATTAAAAGTACAGTTTCCAAAAGATCCAATCAAAACAATTCGTTTTAATAATACTGATGAATTCACCTCTCAAACTTTCGATACTTATTGTATGGCTAATAGTATAAGTATTGAATATCTAGTAGCTCATATTTATATACAAAATAGACTAGTAGAGTCACTTATTAAACAACTCCAATTGAGTGCTACGCCCCTTACTTATGAGAACAAATCTCCCAACCTCTACTTGGGACATACCATTTTATATGCTGCAACATTTATTCGTTTAAGGCCAATAAATTACCACCAATTCTCTCTTTTGCAATTAACTTTTAGACAACAGCCAAATGTTTCTCATTTTAGAATATTTGGGTGTGCGATATATGTTCCAATTTTTCCGTCTTATCGCACCAAAATGAGGATATATGCTAGATATGATTCTCCATCTATAGTGAGGTATCTTGAGATACATACTGGAGATGTATTTAAAGCCCAATTTATAGTTTGTCATTTTGATGAATCAAAATTTCTAACAGTAGGGGAGAGAGAATACGCTTCTTGAAAAGGAACTTAATTAGAATGCATCATCCTTAATGCATTTAAATCCTCGATCAAGGTAATGTGAACTAAAAGTTCAAAAGATTATACATTTGCAAAGAATAGCAAATGAATTACCTAATAATTTTTTTGATACGAAAAGGATAACAAAATCATATATACCAACTGAAAATGTCCCAATTCAAATTGATGTCCAGTCGAACAAATGGCCACCGAAACAAATTTACGTCAGAAGCGTAGTAGGCCTATCAGTTCTAAAGACAAAAATCCTCGAAAAAGAAAAGAGGTAAATACTATATCTATTGAAAAAGATAAAGACATACTAAAGACACCTGCATTTATCTAAAATTCTGATATAGTTTTGACGCCAGAAGATGTTCAGGTAACTGAAAGTTCTGAAAATTGTGAAAATGATGAGATCTCGATAAATTCTGTCTTTATAGGAGAAAAATAAAATCGAAATAAAATAATTGTTAATGAAATATTTGCATATAATTTGGCATTACACATCATGTATGAAAGTAAGGATATTGAGCTAAGAACAATCGAAGAATGTCGACAAAGAAATGATTGGCCAAAATGAAAATAAGCTATGAAGGCTAAAGTTAGACTCACTTACAAAACGTGAAGTCTTTGGACATGTAGTGCGAATACTAGAAGATGTAAAACCTATTGGATACAGATGGGTATTTATGAGAAAACGAAATAAGAAAAATGAAGTTGTATGCTACAAAGCTCGACTTGTGGTACAAGGTTTTTTACAAAGGCTCAATATAGATTATGAAAAAACATATTCTCGTGTAGTAGATGCAATAACATTGCATTATTTTATCAATTTATCCGCATACCATAAACTACATATGCATCTAATAGATGTAGTAATAGGTTGACAACTTATTTATACAGATCGTGATATCCATATGAAAATCCGTGAAGGACTAAAGATATCTAAACCATCTAATGAATATTCGCAGGGGTTATATCCAGTCAAATTACAACGATCTTTATATGATCCAAAGTAATCTGGATGAATGTGGTATAATTGTCTTACTGAATATCTGGCCAAAAAGGATTCACAAATGATGGTATCTACCCATGTGTTTTCATAAATTAAAGAAATCTGCATCTGGATTCATTATAATTGCTATGTGCATTGATGATTTGAATATTATTGGAACTCGTGAAGAGTTTCCAACAAATATAAAAGCTCTAAAAGAAGAGTTTGAGATGAAAAATATTGAAAAGACTAAATTTTGCCTCGATCTGCAGATTGAACATACAAACAATGGGATCTTTATTCATCAAACAACATACATAGAAAAGATCTTGAAGAGATTTTATATGGATATGTTACATCCATTAAGTACTCCAATAATCATAAGGTCTTTGGATGTAAAAAATGATCAATTCCGTCCTAAAGAAGAAAATGAAGATATCCTTGGTTCTGAAGTATCATATCTCAGTGCCATTGGAGCACTAATGTATCTTGCTAATAATAGACGACCTGACATATCATTTACTGTGAATTTACTATCAAGATATAGTTCATTTCCAATCAGAAGATATTGGAATGGAATCAAACAAATTTTTTGATATCTTCATGGAACAGTTGATATGGAACTGTTTTATCCATATGAATCCAAGGGACAATTAGTTGCTATGCAGATACAGGATACTTGACTGGTCCACAAAATACCTATTCGCATATGGTGATACAACTATATCATGGAGATCCACAAAACAGAGGATAGCAACACAACCTCTAATCATGTTAAAATACTAGCGATACATGAAGTAAGGCGCAAGTGTTATTGGCTCAGGAATTTAATCCAATATATTTTGTCATCGTATAGACTAATTAATCATAAAATAGTCCTAACTATTCTGTTTGAAGATAATACAGCATGCGTTGCTCAACTTAAGGGTGGATACATCAAAGGTAATAGAACAAAACATATTTCTCCCAAATTCTTCTTCATTTATGATCTTCAAAATCGAGGAAGAATTGATGTCTAGCAGATCAGCTCAAGCAATAATTTGGTAGATTTATTTACAAAATCACTTCTAAAATTCTCCTTTGAAAGATTGGTACATCAGATTGGGATGTACCGATTTCGAGATATTAAATAATATCGACAAGAGGATGCTATACTCTTTTTTCCTTGATCAATTTTTTATCCCTATTGGATTTTTTTGACAAAATTTTTTAACGAGACCATCTCTATTACAAGGGATATTGTACTCTTTGTCTTTTTTTTTTACTAAAATTTTTTTCTATTGTATTTAATGAGATTTGAAGATAATATTCCTTATATATATATAAAAATAGAATAGTATAGTATGAGACATGACACACACAAAATTAATATAAAACATTTTTCTCTCTATAAAGACACTACAATATATAATATTAGTGAATATATATAAATTATCTCAATTATATTGAGATAATAATATTAGTAAATATTAATATTAAAATTTTTATTTACACTTTTTTATATTTTTATTATTTATTTTATAACATTAAACATAATCGAATTTTTTTCTGAAATGAAATTAAAAAAATTATTTTTTCAAACCCGATTTTTTAACTTTAATTTTTCAAATACGATTTTTTTTGTATTTAAGGCAAGTTCATTGCACCCCGACAAACTTTTATATTTTTACAGAATTCGCCTTATATCCCGATGAACTTCACTACGTTTCTTCATAAATATATCAGAATGGGTGAGGAAGAAAAGTTAGAAGGTTAACAATGACAACCATTATCATCGTTTCTAGAGTATATAGGAGTAAACAAGAGTACGAAATCGTTTTTTTTTTTTTTTGAAAAAATAGTAATATGACTTATTCTTGTGTATCTGTGTATTTTTTGAGACGATAATAATGATTGCTATTAGTACCGAAGATATTGAAAAAGCCATTGTCGGTATATTTTGTGTATTTTTATATATTATTGGAGACAAAAATAATAGCTTAAAGTTATAGAAGTTTTTTGAGAGTTAAACGAACTTACTCGAAGAAAAATCATATTTTTAAAATTAAAATTAAAATATTAAATTTAGAGAAATAATAATTTTTTTTATTTTATATTAAAAAAATCCCAAACATAATCCAACAGTTTTTGGACCGATAAAATAACTTTAGTTAATATAAGGAATAAGTACTGTTTTGGTCCCTAACGTTGAGGGTCAGAATCAAAATCGTCTAAACGTAATTTTTTATTTAAAATCATCTTTAACGTTTTATTTCGTATTAAAATCGTCATTTTAATTTTTTTTGGACAAAAATGCCCTCTCCTACCTTCAGCACCTTTACTTCTACTACCACCATCAGCACCTTTACTTCCACCACCACCAGCACCATTACCTCCACCACCAAGAAAAACAATATCAATGAAATCAACACAAATTCAACAAATTAAGGAATAAAAAATTCAACAAATTCAACCATCAAATCAACACACAACAACAATAAAATCAGAAAATAACAAATCAAAATTTACAGAAGCAGAGTCAGTCACAGAAGCAGAGAAAACAGAGACCGTCACAGAATCAGAAAACTTATCATGCTCCTTGTGCAATGGATGTCTCAAATGCTCTTTGATTTTATTTCTGATTAGAAGCAAGAAAGCATAAACAGAAGCAAAATAAAAAATCGGGAAGCGAGAAGCAAGAAGTAGAAGCAGCAGAAGCAAAAAAAAGAAGCAGAAGCAAGAAGCAAAATCAAGAAAGCAAGAAAGCAGAAGCAACAGAAGCAGAAAGCAAGAAGCAGAACCAAGAAACAAGAAACAGAAAGAGAAATGGGAAGGTACAGCAGCGAGGCGGCGAGAGGGCGAGCTGCAGATGAAGCGACGAGGCGAGTTCTTTTGTTTTATTTTTTTAATTTTATATTTTTTTATTAAAGTAGGGGTAATTTAGGAATAAAATTTAAATTTTTTTTATTAAAAAAGACGATTTTAATACGAAATAATACATTAAGAATAATTCTAAATAAAAAACTACGTTTGGACGATTTTAATTATGACCCTCAGCGTTAGGAACCAAAACCGTATTTATGTTTTAATAATTAATATAACTAAGAATACGAAAATCAAGAAAGTTCTGTGTCTACAAGCATTAGCCACGTATAATTCACATTTTATTCATTTAGAAAAGTGCAAAAACCCGTGCTTGAATGAGACCACACGATATGGCGCGGGTGACTGCCTGACTGGTCAGTCACAAGTCACAATAAAGTTCTACTCACATTTTTTTTTTTGGTTTTTCTGCGATAAATTATTTATTATGTCTTTTAACTTCTGTAATACTTTATTTCACCTCTCCTTTCCTTGCATAAGCACAGAACCCATTCTTCTCACCTTGCTATTATTTCTTGCTCCTTTTTTTCCCTGAAAGACTATAGTGGGAATGCAGTATGAAATGAGAACTACGGATGCCTTCGGTTTGTATTTTTATTTACTATTCAGTATTTTTTATTTTTTAAATTTTATAAAAAAATAAAAATAGAAGATAAAAATAAAAAACAAAATTGCAAACATAGGCTCCTAATGATAGAGATTTTCACAGAGTTAGGACTCAACAACCTTGATTTTGAGAAGTGGATGCTTCCTCAGCTTGAGAGGAGAGCTTTTGGCGTTTCATCTCTTGGAGTTCACGCCCCTGCTTCTCTTGCTCCTTCCATTGATTTCTTGGTGATTGGATGTTCCATGGGTATGAATTCATCTGCTTCCATCTTCAACCCAGCCTCTTTACAGAGCAAGGAGATCAAGCTTGGGTAAGCCAGTTTGGTTACAGTGGAATTTCTATTTGCAATTGTGTAGATCTCACAAGCAATCACATGATGCACCTTCACTTCTTTTCCAAGCATAATGCAATGAATCATCACTGCTCTCTTGATGGTGACCTCAGAACGGTTGCTAGTGGGCAATATGGAAAATAAAAAAATATAAATCAAACACACCTTAAAATTTCAATTAACTAACTCTGAAATTTTACTTTATCCTACTTTTAAAAGTACAATAAATATACCTATACAATAAATATATTTATATACAACTTCGTAATTATAATTGACCAATAATGGTAATGCCTTCAATACTATTCCGTTACTTTGAATTTGCTAGAAGTCGGATTCATAAAGTGAGTGCAAAAGTTAATTATTGCATGTAATTTTGCGGTTTTGCTTTCACATCTAGGGATCCGATGTTTTTTTTTAGACTTGATGTTACTATCGTATCTATATTATTGTGAGTTAATAATCAAAATTGTCTCAAAATAATCACATGTATTTTATTTTTATTTTCAAATTATTTTTTTAATTAAATTAATCTCTGAATGAATATTTTTAAATTACATTTATTTTTCTATTAATTTCGTAACGCTGTCGTTAAAAATCTATTAACTGGAATGTGAGCTGACAGTCCATCCTACTAAACGACGTTGTTTTACACTTTAAGAGTATGTAAGTTGTGAAACGCCACTATTTTGAGAATAGAGTGTAACGTTGTGCATTTTGTCTCCTGAATAAGTCCTGGTTTGTTTTTTTTTATTCTCCGTTTTTCTTACCTATAAGCTACCATCACGAAAACGAAGAAGACCGCGCCCGCAACCATTAGAGTAGTTGTAAAGCATTATTCGTGCGTCGGTTCTAGAGTTTGGTGGGAATCTTGAAGGCAACGACATAGCGTTTCTATATTCGATTTGAGAGGTAAAATTTTTGCATTTTGTAAAAAAAAAAATTGGTAACACTATGTAACCCTTTAGTTTCCCCATTCTATGATTGAGTCATGGTGAAGAATCTGTTAGTGCATAGGATTTAGGATTTCATCCCAGGGTTTAGTTTATGATCGATTATATGGGTAACAATGACAAGATTTTATTTTTGTGGCTTCGAAAAATAATACCTGTTGTTTGTGTTAATGAAGTAATGGTTATCGGTCTAGTTGTGTTGGTGATGAGTTAGTGTTATACATGTTCTGTGTTAATTTTTTATAGGGTTTGGAGGCATTGATAGTCTTAGATGGCTTGCTACATTGACTTTTTTTTCTTAATATTGTTGTTTGCTATTATGTAGATGAACGATCCTCCGATGACATTCATATTTCATTATAGTAAAAATTTTAAAAAATGATGAGAAAGGAAGTAGAATCTACGAACCAGATAATACAAAGTTTTGATGGGGTAATTGATTGGAATACTCCTGATGTATTTTTTGTTAAAGGATACTATAAAGAACTAGGATATGCTGGAGGGGACATATATTGGTGGAAAATTACTTGGCTGTCGCTTGAGGGTGGGCTGAGAAAGTTGGAGACTAATAAAGATTTGCTTAAAATGTGTAAAACTTATAAAAGGAATCACAACGTCATGAACATATTCTTTGAATGTCAGAGCCACACGTGGTGGAATGCATGAGTGAGGATGATGAAGTGATTTTGTCAAAGAATGCCTCTTTGTTGAAGCTACCCAACACACAGCCTACAATGCAAGCTACCAAAAATGCATCTCAGCCCATAAAAAACCACTCACAGTCATCGAAGACTGACCATCTCCACTCCGCTTCCAAAAATATAGCCAAAGTCAGTCCCACCTCTACTGGATCCAATCCTCATCTCAAGAAAATGGACTAGTGCAGCCCAATACAAGGTCTTCCCAGTCCACACAAAAGCTTGTTGACAAACCCAATTCTCAGCCCACCAAAAAGTGCAGTTCTCAACCTACACAAAAGTCCAAATCCTAGCCCAAGTTCTAACAAAAAAGTTTCTCCCAACCTGCAAAATCTTGCACTGATCCTTTGAAACCTACTGTTAAACCAAGAAGTGGCCATCAACCTCCAAAGAAGTCACATGCTCAAAATAAGAACAAAGAACCTCTGCAATTCACAAGGTCTAGTCAAGCTGTTAAGCCACCCCTAATTCAGGATGATAGTGACTCTCATGACTCATATGAGAGTACTGAAGACAATGTAGATAAATCCACTAAATTCTTGGGAGATCTCAGTGACATTGACAGTGGTAGTGATGACTTTAATAGTAGAGGGCCAAGGAAAACTGATTCCAGAGAAAAGCACAAACCAACTTCTTCTAGAGGGGCTGAAAAGGTTATTGACACCGATAACTCTAGCTATGAAGATATTGAGGAGGATGAGCCATCTTATTCTGGTAAGTCATGATTAGTCTTTCTTATGTTACTCATGTTATTTTATATCACACATGTTGATAGGGCTGTCAAACGGGCTAGCCCGGCCCATTTAGGCCCAGCCCATTAAGCCCATGGGTTAAACGGACTGGCCCATTTAAGCCCGCTTTATTCGCGGGCCAAAATTTTTAGCCCGGCCCATTTATAGTCAGCCCGATGGGTTAAACGGGCCAGCCCGTTTATCATTTTATTTTATTTTTTGAAAAATATTTTGACAAAAAATACCACTTTTAGGTCAAAAACCATTTAAAAAATTTTTTTTTTAGTTGATGGGTCGGATTTTCGGGTCGGATCGGGAAAAATATTAGCTAAAAGTGTTACTTTTTTTAAAAAAAATGAAAAAAAAATTAAACGGGCCACCCGTTTAGCCCGCGGGCTAGCCCGTTTAACCCGTCATTTTTTTCGGGTTAATCGGGCTCAGCCCGTTTAGCCCGAAATTTAAACGGGCTTAATTTTAGGGGCAAAACCCGCCCATTTAAACGGGTAAACGGGCTGGCCCGATGGGTTTAGCCCATTTTGACGGCCCTACATGTTGATTAGAGTACTAAACTTTATTGTCTTTAGAGATGAAGTTGCACAATATGCACTTATCTGGAATTATGCTAACCAATTGTGGACCACCAACCCAGGTTCAACAGCTCAAGTTGATGTCATTCCCATGCCTAAAAGTCATCCACGGTTTTAAAGGTTTTATGTATGTCTCGATGAGTGTAAGAAAGGATTCAAGGCCAAGTGTCGACCATTGATTGGCCCGGACAGAGCCTTTCTGAAGGAAGACCTTGCATGGAGGACAGCTGCTGACTGCTTGTGGCCAAGATGCCAACAATCACGTGTTCGTGATTGCTTATGCAATTGTGGATGTCAAAAACAGAGACAACTTACAATGGTTTCTTGAACTGCTACACAACGACCTTAGTGACTACAAGGAAAATGGATGGGCCTTTATCTCATATACGTAGAAGGTAAGGACCAATTTGATCTACGAAAAGATTTTAAAGGACCAATTTGATGTACTGAAATATCTTGTGAAGACATATTTGATTTAATAAAATATCTTTTGAGGACTATTTTAATGTAACATCTTTTCGATGTAAACTATTTTTCCAGGGATTAATCCTAGCCATGCAGGAAGTAATGCCAATAGTTCACCATCGATTTTACGTGTGGCATCTCTGGAGGAGTTTCTCGAAGCAGTTGGGGAGTATAAAACTGAAGGAGTTAGTGTGAGAATGTGCAAGATCAAGGACTGTGCGTGACTTTGATAGAAACATAAAGAGAGTCAAGGCAATAAAAGAAAGGGCATGGGCTTATCTGAATAAGTGGCTGAAGGAAGCATGGACTAAAGCTCATTTTCGTGAGGGGCAAAAAATGGACACTATTTGTAACAATTCTTGTGAGTCGTTTAATGCAAGGACAAAGCATGATAGGGCAAAGTCTATCCTCACGTTGACAGAGGAAGTAAGGAGGATCATAATGAATACTATGATCGACAATAGGCAGAAACTGGCAAACTACCAGAGAATTCTGCCTCCAGTGCAACAAAGCAGGCTTGAGACAATGACAAAGCTTTCTCAGCATTAGTCTCTACAATAGAGTGGTGATCAGAATGAGGACTTATACGAGGTTCAAGGCTGGTCAAGCATAATGGTTGTTGACTTAGGAAAGTGTACTTGCACATGTAGATTCTGACAACTGACAGGTATCTTTTCTCAATCTTTATGTAAATATACTATATTAATAATACAAATTGGTCTAAAAATATAACTGCATGCACAGGTATGCCTTGTATGCATGCTATATCATGTATACAAGATAAGAATGATAAGAGGGCTGAGGATTACTGCCATGAGTGGTTAACCATGAAATCATACCGAAAAGCATATGCTTTCCATGTTAACCGAATCAAGGGTCAAGACTTATGGAAAAAACAGGTTCACCTGCACCAGTCCCCCCTCCAATTAAGCCCAAACTAGGTAGACCCACAAAGAATAGAAGAAAAAACAAAGATGAAGGAGGCTCTGGTTCCAAGACAAGGATGAAGAGAAAATATAACCCCATTCGATGCATATTTTGTGGTGAGGTTGGACACAATAAGAGAACTGAAGAAACAAGCTGATGCTAAAGAAGAAGCAAAGTTAATACAACTGCAACTTGCAGTTGTTGATCCTAACATAGATGCACCAAATAAACTCCTAAATGATGCTGCTCATGTTGCCCCAATTAACCCTGTTCCAGTGTCTGTTTCTCCACCACCATTACAATCAAATACAACCTCACAGATAGTCTTGAACCAACCGGAAGGAATCCCAGCAACCCAAGAAACACAACCGTCACCACCCACTGAAGCTGTAGCGGTTTGATTAATTACTTTATTTTTATTTTCATATACCTGAATCTGTGGTTGTCTATTCATGTATTTACTTCATATGTCATGTAGGCTAAGGTGAGAGGAAGAGCTTCAGGTTTCCAAGGGAAAATAAAAAAGGTCGTCTCTCTCCAACCTGCTACAACAACTGCAACAATTCCAATTTCTACTGGAAAAATCAAAGGATCTAGTGCTACGACAACCAAGAAGCTTGCAAATCTCGTGACCTTTGTGTCGACTTCGGAGTTCAAACGGCCAAGAAAGAAAGATAACACTATCTGAAGACCATCATCGAAACATATGCTTTTTTTGTATAAGGCTATAGATTAGGAAAGATATCATGGTGTTAAACACTATCAAGTCTCACTGTTTTATAAGGCCTTTATTTTGAATGCATATTTTGCCTTGGTATGTAGTGTTTCTGAGGAATTACTTTTAGGAACTTTACTACATTTTGTGGTGACAAACACAATATTGACAACCTTATATTAAGACTTTATATTAAGAAATTTTAAGAACTTTATTATCTTTTTATGTCTCTGATTTGCTATTTACTTCTTTATATATGATAGTGTGAGTGATGCATAAATATAATTTCTACACAGGTGTACTCAAAATCTAAGTTGTCATTTATAAGCTCTACTTTTAGTTTACAATAGCTTAGCCATGATAACTGAAAATAAAAAAACCAGAACCCTAAATCACACCACCATATCACATTCACTGTCTTCTACTTGTACATATATGACGTGCAAAGTAAAGCTCCTACTAAGATGACCATTATCAGACGAGTGGACATGAAATACATTAACATTCTGTGTACTCTAACTTCTACTTCTAAACTACCTATTTTCCATGCAAATTTAACTTTCCAATCTTCATAATCAATCTCCAGTTCTCCATTAGTTTCTGGGACTCCCCTTGGACCTTCTGCAACAGCTACATATTCATTTTCCTCGACCCATTTAAAAAAATTACAGTGGCTCCCTTTCTGAAAACATTGAATAAAATTGTTAACCCGAGTGAAAGCCAAGATGATGCTATCATTCATACAAAATTAAACTCACCCGATATCTTGGACAAGTATGAAATAACGTATCTGAATTATGTGATGTCCTATATTTCCTAATCAAAGTTTTTAAACCGTAGAAACAAGTTTTCTCATCGTTTTTCCTTCTTCTTCGCATGGACGAGCTCGAAGCATAGCTACCATGTGAGTGCGACGGTAACCTACCACCGGGAACTCCACTTCCGCTCCCCATCATGGCGCCGAAATCGACTTCCTCCTCCCGAAATCGACTTCCTCCTCCCTCAACAGCTGCTGGATTTGCGACAAGACTCAAGCAAGGCATTCATGTTCGTGGGAAGATGGGAATTAGGGTTTATTTATTTGAGACTTAGGGACTAACTTGATACATAACTCTAAACATATCTCGTCAGCAACATACACACTATGCCAGGTGTTACTCGTATTGCCAGCTAGGGCTGGAAGTGAGCCGAGTTGAGTCGAGCTAGACCAAGCTCAAGCTCAGCTCACAAAAATTGAGCTTGGCTCACGGCTCGACTCATTAACAATCGAGCTTATTTCTTAAACTCAAGCTCAACTCACCGAAAGCTCATGAGCTGGCTCGACCTCATGAGTTGGCTCAAATAATAGAAACATAAATACATAATCTATAATTCTATATCAATATTATAACTTATATATCTATTACTATTTTATATGTATATATATAATATTAAAAGTATAGATTAAATGCATATAGGATATGTCTATTAATAATTATATATATAATCGAGTCAGCTCACAAGCTAATGAGCTGAGCTTATCCAAGCTCAAGCTCGACTCATTTAATTTATGAGTTCAATTCCAAACTCAAGCTTGGCTCACTAGCTCACGGACTTAGCTTATCGAGCTATTAACGAGTCGAGCTCGAGCCAGCTCATAAGCTGGCTTGACTCACTTCCAACCCTATTGCCAACTCACGTTCTAGGTCAGCAGATTTTTAACGGCAGCATCACGAGATTAACGAAAGGATGAACATGATTTAAAAATATTCATTCAGGGACTAATTTGATTAAAAAAATAATTCGGGGACGAAAATGAAAAACGCGTGATCTTTCAGGGACGATTTTGAGTATTAACCCATATTATTGTTGTTACAATAATATTGTACAAACAATTTTCATTTTTTTAACAAATCTGTTAGACATTCAATTTTTATTGTCATCCAAGTTCAATTAATTAGACCTAATACTAATAAAAACTATTCTCATTAAAAGAGTGTGTGACACGCACCCGAAACTCCAAACAAACGTTATCTCTTGCTTCGCACTCTAATATGAAAAACCATTCACATCTTCTACTCAAAACTACAACTAAGGAATTTCAAAATCTCTTAAAAAATTTTTAAATTCCCTGCAAAAACTACAAAAAAATCTAATACTGCATTTGACATCAATAACAAAAGACACAAAAAAAAGAACAATAAAGATTCCTCAAGATACTGACAAAACTATTTGTTCATTATGTTCAATTTTCTCTTTTAGATTTCTTGTATTTCTCACATTTCTACTAGTTCGGTTTATGGTTTAGTGGTTTGGTAGATCAAGTTCGTTCATTTAGTAGATCAAGTTTCTCTTATTCAATTTTTTTCTTATTTTTCTCTGTAACTAGGGCATTGAATGAAACTGTAGTTGTTGTGCTGCATTTTAATTGAGGTTCATTTGGTTTCGTTTCATTTTCGCTAACATCTTAATTAGTTTTAATTTTTTCTGGTGCCATCATTAAATAATTTCGGTTCATTTCTTAATTTATTTGAGATTCATTTGGATCTAGAAATGAATTCAATGTGTTTTTTTTTATAATTGAGTCTTTTTTTACTACTTGTTTAAATACGAACTAATTTCGATTCATTTGTGAATTAACTGAGGTTAACTTAATGCTATTATTAAGTAATTTCAATTCATTAAGTAATTTCTGTTTATTTCTTAGAACCCGTTTGGGAAGTAGCAGAAGCTACTTTTTTTAACTTTTGGATTATGAAAAGTCACAATCTATGTGTTTGGCACTATTTTAAAAAAAGCTTTTAACTTTCCGAAAAGTTAATTTGCAGTTTTTTAAAGAAGTAGAAATATATGACTTATTGCTTCTCGAGAAGTCATTCTATCATTTATTTAAAAAAATTAATTTTAAAACAAAAAAATTTACTTTCCTTCTTGACTCTATGAAAAATACTGACCTTTCATTACCATTTTCACACAAGGTCTGCTAGAAGTACTGGCCTTCCACCATCATTCTCACGCAATGTTCCAAGTCTCACCATTTTTACGTAACATCTGATGGAAGTATTGATACTCCACATTTTCAGACAATATTATTACATCTGAACAACTTACTGCATATATTCCTTCTAAATTTTTTTTATCATTTTATCACTATTTTTTATTATTAAATTTGTATTCAAGTGTGGTATGAAATTTCAGTTTTAATTTTATTTTCTTCATATGTAATTTTATAGCTTATTATTATTTTCATAGTTAATTATAACAAATCCTTGACCTCAATAAAGGAGAAGAGAGTTCTAATAGGAGTAAAAATAAAAAATAAAAAACAGCAATAAAATATACATTGACACGTATTTTATATTTATTTTTTATTTTCACTATCATATCATACACAATATTAGTGATTAAGTTATGTAAAATCAACATTCAATATTGGAAAGTATTTGTTATCATGGTTATTTTAATATTCATTCTCTTTTATAAAAAAAATTTATTTTTTGAGTTATTTATCCAAACGCTACAACTTTAAAATAAGTACTTTTATAACTAAAAATCCAAATACAAAATAACTTATTTATAAGCTACTTTTAATAAAAGTCCTTATGTTTTAAGCTCTTTTTTAAAAGAACTTATTTAAGTTATTTACCCAAACTGAGCCTTAGTATATTTGAGATTCATTTGGTTTTATTTTGCTTAAATTTACTAAACTTATTCATGTGTGCTTGTTTAGTTAGTTATAGCTCTGATATTTGTCAATTGTATACACTTAAATAATTTATAATAAGATGCCATTTTCCTTACTGTATATGTGTTGGTTGTGATTTTTTATTTTTTTTATCACTCATTAACCATTACTCTAATCGTATTTTATCAAACGATCTGTTTAGTACTTAGTAATTATTTTTATTCTCTTTTTTAATAAGTGTTAGAATATAAAGGTTTTTTTATTGTAATATTTTGCTAATATCTTTACTGATTCTAATAAATAATTTCGATTCATTTCAAGAAAAATAATATCATGTATCAGGTTTTTTGGTAGGAGTTTTTTTTTTTTATTTTTTGTAAAAATTTTCTTCGTTCATAAAAATTCTGTTGTTAGCTATAAAAATTAAAGTAGTTTTTTACTGTAATAGTTTGAACATTATTTTCATACCAAGAAGTACTATTTGGATATCTTTAATCGGATTTACTAATAGTTGCTAATTATGTGAGTATATTTTAGTAAAAGCTTTGGGAACATTTTAGTATTTGTTTGGGCGTTATTGGACTTGTTTGGGTCGGTGAACTTTAAAATTTTTTTTTAAAAGATCTTATAAAATAATAAAAATAATTTTATGTTTGGATATCTTATGTAAAAAGGTCTTTTTATTTATCAATTATGTTTGGGTATAACAATATAAAAGTATTTATTTACTTATTTATTACATGAAAAATATCTTTTTTTAAAAAAAAAATCTTTTAAAAAACGATATAAATTACAACTTCTCAAAAAAGATCTTTTTTTTTATTTTACTAGTGTTTTTACTTTTACTACTTGAAATTTGTCAAATACGTTAAAAAATAAAAAAAAAGATTTTTTTTTAACAAAATAATGGCGCCCAAACATATACATTATGTTGATAAAAAAAGATCTTTTTTATTTTTTAGCGTGTTTGGCAAATTTCTAGTAATAAAAATAAAAATATTAGAAAAATAAAAAATATCTTTTTTCTTAAAAAAAAAAGATGTTTTTCATATAATAAATAAACAAAAAATTCTTTTATATTGTTATACCTAAATATAATTAATAAATCATTTTTTTTTACATAAAATACTCAAACATAAAATTACTTTTACTTTTTTTATAAAATTAAAAAAAAAATAATTTAAAAAAAGATATTTTTTTAAAAGTTCACTCAAACAAATACTTAATGTTGATAGTCAATTAAGTACCATATTTTTTTGTATTGGCCTTAGTGAACTTTATCTTTCACTATAATCTTGTTATATTTCACATAATGGCAGAGAAACATGATTTATGTACAATGCACAGTTAATTCTTGTCAAGGGATATATTTAGTATTTGGTAATTATTTTTTTCTCCTTTTTAATAAAGGTTAGGATATAAAGCTTTTTTTTACCGTAATATTTTGTTAATATTTTTATTAATTTTGATTTTTTTAGTGTCATTATTAAATAATTTTGGTTCATTTCTTAATTTATTTGTGGTTTATTTAGATTCATAAATAAATTTGATGTATTTTTGTTAATAATTGAGTCTTTTTGACTACTTATTCAAATCTAAACTAATTTCGGTTCATTTGTAAATTAACTGAGGTTCACTTGATGCTATTATTAGGTATTGACCAAATTTTTTATTTCTCTATTTCTAAATTAATATATATTAACAAATTTCTTTCAATTGTACGAACAAGTTGATGCTTTTAGGTATGCATATGGTCCAACCATTCTCTTGGACAAGATAAATAAATTGAGAGACAAAGTCATTGAAAAATCTGAAGGCACAAGAATCTCAAAGTCATCCTTTGCCTTCTCAAGTCCTTTTTGTAGATTATCATTCGAGGATATAGAAAGTAAATAGGTTTAATATTCTAAATTATAATATTTGAAAATCTTTTCTTAATTTTTTTTATTTATTTGTTAGAAATATTTAGACTATATTGAGATCACATTAATTTGAATGAATCTAGGTTCACACCGAATAGATTGAATATATTTATCAAATCTTAACAACAGCAAAAACACAAATAAACTAAAATTTATTCTAATAAATATCTAAATTGTTTACCACAACACAATTGTAGAAACTAATTTAAAAAACTAAAAAATGACTATCCAATAAAATATAACACTAATAAGAAATTAATCCTCATTTTTATCAAAGGAGAAAACATTATATGAGTAAAACATAAATGAACCAAAATTTATTTTACTAAACACCGAAATTTCTATCATAGTGCGTCATATCCCCTTCAGGATAATTCATATCTTGTGCACACAAATGAACCGAAATACTATCATAACAACACTATTGTGTAGTAACAAATGAACTAAAAATTATGTATTCTATAAATTCAAAAATTCATACATTCTATCCAAATTCAAATTCATAAACAATACTGATTTTAGTAAAGAAGAATGAAATTATTCATTATCACTTTATTCACTTACATTAGATTTCATTCCATTCCATTCAATTTGTCTTGAAAGTCATCCCAACATTTGGGACAAATTGTCCATCGACAATACATTTGGACTGCAAATGAACCGAAATATTATTATAATAACACCATTGTATAATAACAAATAAATCAAAAATTGTGCATTCTATAAATTCATAAACTCCTGCATTCTATTCAAATTCAAACATAAACAACACTGATTTTAACAAAGAAGAATGAAATTATTCATTATCACTTCATTTAATTGCTTTAGATTTCATTTCATTCCATTCAATTTAAAATAGTTGAAGAATGAAACTAGATAAAATTAAGAACGATTCAAATCTCGTCCACTTGATTCAATTTAGAAGAATAATCCAAATCGCCCTCATTCAACTTATTTGAACTTGAATTATTCTTTGTTTTGAAACATGTAAAATCTAAACGATTTTAATTATAATATTCAATTTTAAAAAAATGCAAATCGAAAATTTAAAGAGAAAGAGAATAAAAAATTCAAGAGAACACAAGAAAATAAAAGAAGAAAACGAAAATTTAAAAAGAAAGAGATAATAATTAGACGAAAGCACAAAAAAAATTTACGTTAAAGAGAAATGAACAATAAAAAATTTATGTTAAAATTTTGTTATAAATAATGCGTAACTCTAAATCACTTGATTAAAGTTTATTTTTTTTAATGGAAATAATTTCACTATTTGATATATGATATGAAAAAAATTTTAAATATTTTTAAAATATCAGTATTTTAATATTTTTTATCATTAATCTTAATTATATATATATATATATATATTACTTAAGATTAAGGATTAAAATGAATATATTACTTAAAATTAAGGATTAAAATGATTGAAATACGTTCCAAGAACATTTAAAAAAGTTTCCTGTGGCATATTTCCAATTCTCCATTCATATTAGTCATTTTGGGCCTGAATCTTCATTCAATAAATATATTAATATACAGATGTAATTGATGAATGCATCCTTTTGCATACCCGTAGGCTTTTTAGCTCAAAGGATAAAGCTTAGTCAGATTCTGTTATTACTGATATTGGCAGTTATATTAGTTATTTTGGCTTGGCTATGCATAGCTACTTGAGCGTGTATGTGTGTTGTGTGTTACCTCAGATAGTGCATAGATAAGCACTGCTAACTCTCTCTTATGCACACAATAGCAATTTTATTCAGATCATATACTATATACATTTTCTCTGCTTTAGCTTTTATTTTTTGTTCTTCAAGCATTCACTTGGACAAATAAAATAAAAAAAGCTAGGCCCAACATACAAAGAAGTTGTTAAGAAGAATAAATGAATAATCATGTGGCTGAGCCATGTGTTCAAGTGGCCAAGCTATTTGCCTCAAAAGCAGCCTTATCAAATTCGATTTTTAGCAGTGGCTAGGTTGTGCGTGTAAGTAGATGACTAAGATGAGTGTATGAGTGGGTTATTTTTTTGTCATTAGTGTGTGAGTGTGTTTGTATGACAAAAAGAAAATAACATTAATAGGTGCACGCAAATTAAATTCTCCATCCACCCAATTTCTTTTGGGCTTTTGCCCCATTTATGTACCAAACAAGAGTGCACCCAAGCTATGTCCAACATACAACGGAGTTGTCAACAAGAATAATAGCTAACTAACTTTCGTCATCTTAAATACCGTGAGAAACCAAAAACAAGAATAATAGCTTCATCATCAAAAAAAAAAAAAAAG
>NC_029779.3:32287755-32289366 GCF_000817695.3 Arachis duranensis
GGGGATACCGTGGGAAAAAAAAAAAAAAAAAAGTACATTCGGATTGGAGACTTGGCTAAGGTCAAAAGTGGATAGATTGATTTTTTCCCGCCAAATTTCGGCTAAACATATTCTGCTCGCCATATTTGTCCAGGTTCTTGTAAATTACCAGCAAAAATGACTTCACATAGAAATTTGGTTCTACTACCGTCCTCAATTCGATTGTAAGCCCTCTTTAAATATTGAGGTCATACTCATCATGTCATCATCCCTTTTCAGACCCATTATATATCAACTCAAATACCACTATTCCTCGGACACTATATCATTGTTGAACATTGCTTTTTCTTAAATCATTCAATATATAGAACTTGGAGCATACAATTTTAAAATAGTAAAAATTCATATATAATTATTTTTATATAAAATTGATAATTGAAAATAATTAAATAATTTAATATATTTAATAATTTTTAATTATTATCTTTATATAAAAATAATTATATGTGAGTTAAAAAAAATGAATTAACACTTTATAGTTTATAATAACAAAATTAAATAATTTCGATGTAAAAAATATTAGCAAATAAATACACGCTCTTTTTTGGCGGAAAAAATAAATACACACTCTAATAAATTTTACTTTCATTTTAAGTTAGTAAACTATAAATACTCATTCATACAATGTCAGTCAAAAACAAAATTTTTTATTAAAATGATAGTTAGGTGCAAACTATTTACTTTACGATAAATAAAAAAATGATTAATTGATTATATCTAAATTCTAAATAAAAAGATAATAAAATTTTTCTAAATAATAAAAAAGTACAAGACTTTTTATGTAATAAACTTATAAACTATGTTTAAATATGAGATTTTTTTTAAAATTTTAGGTATTTAATGTATGATAATTAATTGAGTAATTACCCAAATCAATCTCTAAGAATTTTAAAAATGAATATTTGTTTTTTTTTAAAAAAATTAATACACAGATTAATCTCTAAAATTTTATCCTGGTAGACAAATTAATTCCTAATTTATTTTTTGACAAAATAATTACCTAAATCAGTTCCTAAAAATTTTAAAAGTGGATATTTTCATCC
Organism: Arachis duranensis; assembly: GCF_000817695.3. Taxonomy (NCBI): domain Eukaryota; kingdom Viridiplantae; phylum Streptophyta; class Magnoliopsida; order Fabales; family Fabaceae; genus Arachis; species Arachis duranensis. The sequence goes on from NC_029779.3 coordinate 32,288,838, forward strand.
ACAAAACAATTAATATGTAGATCAATCCCCAACATTTTTCTCTGTCAGAAATAACAGTTCTCCGTTCATTTTGTTACTTTTACTGTATGTCGACCTTTATTATTATTAACTTAGCTTTGTGTATGTGAACGATAACACTAGCATATTAATACACTATTTTCGTCAGAAATAAGTAAGGTGAATAATGATTCTTTGAAATCCAAATTAAAATATTTTTTTAATACAAACATATTTTTTAAAATAGAACATCTTTTGATTATATTAAATACAAAATATCAAATAATTTCAACCTTAAATTTTGTATACAATAATCTCTAATAATAATTTTATTATTATTATTATTATTATTATTATTATTATTATTGAATGAATATATATATATATTTTATATTATAAATATATACATAAGAATTTAATAAATAAATTTATTATTATTTTTATCTAAAAGGACATAAAAAATGATGGTACAGTGACTATTATTATTTTATTTTTTTAACATAAAAATGTTGAAAATTGATTTGTGTATTAT
>NC_029779.3:32289437-32301040 GCF_000817695.3 Arachis duranensis
TTTAAAAATTTTTGAACACTAATTTAAATGATTAATCTACCAAACAATAAACTAAAAACTGAATAAAATTTTAAAAATTAATCTATGTATTAATTCTTTTAAAAATTAAAATATCTATTTTTAAAATCGGAACTAATTTAAGTAATTATTCTAATTAATTTGTTAACAGCAAAAATTTAAACATCTTAATTAGTAAATTCTTAAGAAAACCCCGAAAATCTCCCGAACGGCGGCCCCTTCTTCTCCCACCAGAACGGCAGCTGGCTTCTTTGTCCAGCATCACTCTCATCTCTTCACTGCGGCTGCTGCTATGTCTTCTCTCTCCACCGTCGCTGTTGCTATGTAATGTCTCTCCAGCGAGGCTGCAACCTGTGATCTCATCGCCGATCTGCTCCCCTCCGGTATTATGCGACTCTCTCCGCCGCTGTTGTGCTCTCTGCTCATCCCGTCTCGGTCGCAACCATATGTTCTCTCTCTCTCTCTCTCTCTCTCTCTCTCTCTCTCTCTCTATTCTAGTTTTGTGTGCCTCTTTCAATATCTTGATCTCTGATTAATTGATTATTGAATATTGATGACTTGATCTGTTAAGAATATGGATTAGTTCAATTTTAAAATTTCTATTTTATTAGAGTAATTCTGGTTTTGCCTCTTTTATGAGTGAAAATACTGTGTGCGATTAGCTTGTGAACATCGTCCACTTATAAAGTGTATTTATTTATTTATTTTAGAGTATATACCCAAATAAGTCCGGAAAAAATTTTGCATGGAACATTTTCGTTCCCAAAAATTTTTTATTACATTGAACTTTATAAAAGTAAGACATTGTCTTACCTTAGTTAAATATGTTGTTTTTATTTGGATAAACAAGTACTCAAAAGTGTGACCAATGATCTATATGTCTTGTTTTTGTAAAGTTCACTACCTCAATAAAATTTTTTTGGGGACAAAAATATTATATGCGAAATTTTTCAGGAACCTATTCGGGTACATATTCTTTATTTTAAGACTACAGCGCATAACTAACAACTAATAATCTGCATCACCGAACCGTTGTCTTGTCTTAATAACTTTGATCATCATGTAGAATATAGATTTCGAGTAGTGATAAGTAATCTTGGATTGGATTGCACTACAATGCTTTGCCTTATATCTGATAGGAACACTTACAATTACATTGTAGTTACCTATGGCTATGGCATTTTTCCGCATGGTTAATGTAAGGCATTAAAATTACTAAAACTTGGGGACTCAACCAAAACAACATCAAAGGAATTATAAAAGGAAAAGTATAGGGTACCAACATATTATCTGCCAATTTCTGCCGATTCTTATTTATATTTGTGTTTCATGGAAGTGTGTTCGTAGATGTGTCTAATAATTAATATATTTTAAATACATATATAAAGAGACACATCCAGAAAATATATCTATAAAGACACTTCTATTAAACACAGTTATAAAAAAGACATTTTTATTAGACACATCCACGAACACACTTCCATGAAACACAATTATAATAAGAGTTGGCAGAAGTTGGCAGATATGCTGTTGGTAACGTAGCGTAACCGATTATAAAATGGTCTATCGAAAGTGAAGCTCAAAACAGTGCCACTTTTCCTATAGCTAATTGCATCACCACTTCCCTCTTATTCACATTTTGTCTATGGATCAGGTTTTTGGAGGCCACAGTTGAGGATTATTTGGCATCACGTTCTGTGTATGAGATTATAAGGTAGTTTATTTGCAACTTGCCAATTTACGTCAGAAGCTCCAATAATGGCTGGAATAGCTATACTTCTAGATTTGTGGAGGAAAAACCAAAACTTTGGCTCTGGTTTGCACTCTCCACAAGCCTTTCAGTCTTCTGCTTTTTTCTCTGCTTCTGCTGCTGTTGGTGCTGCAGCTTCTTTTACTGCTGGTACCACTGGCTTTGCCTCAAGGGCTTTGTTTGGGTATGCACTTTTGACTCCATTTGTCTATGCATTCATTCTTGTTATATGGATGGATGATGGATTTGCTTTGTTGTGGATAAGGCTATAAAACATGAGAAAATACATGATTGCTTTGTTTATTTGATTTGGTATTTGGATGTTGGAAAATTGATCTGTTTTTCATAATGGGAAGCTGATTTTAAGTTGTGGATTATTTATTTATTTATGTTTTAAAAATTTGGATAAGTTGCTAACATTTCAAGACTTAATCTTTATTTGAGGTAGTAGAAAATTCTTAGATATAAAGAATGTCATAGTAATGTCTTAAATGAGAGGCATTGTTGTATAGTTTTAACTAAAACTTAAAACTGTTTCCATGTTTTGACTCTTTAATCTGATTTATTAATGAAAATATATTTAGACATGTTGGATTTAAACTGTAGGCTTTTAAAGTTGTTTGGATGGAATTGCAGACAAACCTAGACAGGGTAAAATGAATTTCCTCGACCTTCTATGGTCTTGTCTAATCTTCATTACAATAAATTTTTCTTTTTAAAAAATAAAAAATAAAAAATGTTGTTGTCTATTCTACTGTGGTTAACCTTGAGCAACTAGCATAAAAGTACTTCTAAAGGGATTTATAATAATGATGGTGCTCTAAGATATAGTACTACCAAACATTACAATGTGGAGCTTAAGCCTCTATTCTCTGCTTTTGAATTTAGGCCATTCATGATGACATCGCTAAGGTCATTCTTAATGTTCTATTTGCCTCTTTTGGAGCCTCGTGCTGAAATGGAAGATGATGATTTCCTTGAGGAGAGGGAAGAACAACCAACTGATCTGGTTGTCCCCTTCAAGAAATCAGTGAAGCAAATCATCCGAGAGGTGTGATTCTATTCTACCCGGTTTTCTATTCTTTTTTTCAGCAAGTTATTTACTTCAGTTATTCATAATTATGAAATTGATGAGAGTGTTTGTCATTTATTATTAGCGAGAATATAATGTTTCGCTGTTAGAAATCCTATCTCTGATTTTTAAAAGCCTCCTTGCCATCATAGACATAGGTAGATGATCATGTTAATCAATGTGGACAGCATGTGCTTGATTACTAAACCAGGCTTTTGATTTGACATGTGGAATTTAGCAAAGGAGGAAAACACCATTGTGGCTCTTCAAATTCTGTTTCTGTTAAGTTCTGTTTCTGACAAAATGCCCCCCTAAAAGAAAAATGATATCTTGGCCCCCCAAAGATTAGTTCTGCCTTACAAAATGTATTAGATATATTATTAGCTTGGGGAGCCACGATGGTGGTTGGTGGTTTACTCTAGCGAGTTTTCGAACTTCTCTAGATTCAATAATAACAAACACTGGATATTTTAAGTTCACACCTAAAAGAGGGTAGTAGCTCTTGGTTTAAAATTGTTTCAACAACACAATAACATCAGAATGTTTTTGTCAATATGTGGTCAGTTAAATGGAGTAGACAGCTATACGATGTCCTATGATATTTATTCGATCTCTATCATATAGCATATATCTATTCCAAGTTTAATCTACATCTATTCATTATAGGTATTCCCATCCTATCAAATGTTATGCAAACTTCATCTCCTATGAAAGTATTTACAATTATATTTGTAAGATTGCACAAATTTGCTCATATTAGTTTATTCGAGTCTTTCCCCCCAATCTAGTTAGCCTCCTTAGACATCTAATGTTGAAAAATAAATACATACTTATTTAATGCTAGTTTGTTGTGTTTGTTGTTATTGTTAATTTGTTATTTATAACATTAAAATTAAATCATTCACGATCTTCATGCAAATCCTCCTCCAAATTAATCTTTGCTGTTGATGATACTATGTATTTCTAGCGATGGTTTCTTTTGGTTTTCTTTTGTAGTGAGTAAATTACCAAGTAAATAGGTTTGGTTCCCTTAGCTTTCTCAGTTCTCATAACGTGTAAACTTAGTTGGTCATTGCGTCTTGCCTTTACAGACAACCGTTGTGACGACTAGAAGGATTTTAGAAAGAATTGCTTTTCATTATGTTTCACAAAGAATGGCATGGAAAATTCTTAAAGGTATGTTCTCTAGAACTAGTTTCAAGTTTTGCCATATTATTGGTTATGGAATGGCCAAATAGTGTGCGAATAATTTGAAGGGCAGCTGTGGAATGACAGAGGGAGGGACACCTTCCTTGCAACATGACATGTATTTTCTAACCCTACCTTAAATTATTGAACAACCATTCAATTATTACTCACTCCCTCGAATCAGTATATACTCTTGCACATACATACCCTTAAGTAATTACTATTTTCCATGAAAAAATATTTTCTTTTATTCTTTCCTTCTCATCATAATGAAATTCATTGTGTTATCTCCAAGAGATCTTACAGCAGTTTGTGTTGATTTCTTGAACAGATGTCCCTAAATCAGCTACTCGCAAGGCTGCGAGGAATATGGCTTATCATGTTTACTTCTTTTGTGTGAGCAGAACAACTTTTAGAGGTCAAAACACCCTTACTGAATCATCTGCTAGTCTTGAGATTGCCCAACTTTTTACTTACATTTATCTTGTGCTGACTGTTGGTCGTTTACAGGACACATGCTTGGCGTTGCAGCATCATGGATTGTCCAAGTAGGCATTGATGTGTACCGGTTTTTTAAATCGATTCTCAAGTCCACAGATGATGTGGGTGACATTGTTGACAAATCTGAACAAGTTGCAATTCTTGGGCAGAAAATTTTCATTGCTACAGTTAGGTGTTCGTCGTCTCTAATCTTTGCTTCCATAGGAGCTGGCATCGGTGCTACCCTTATTCGTCCATCGCTTGGCCAGTGGATTGGTAAGTGTTGCACACATGCAAAAACCAACTCCATTGTTTGCTAATGATTTTCTTTCCAATGCTTAGTATACTTTTTTTTTTCTTACCTAAGGTTTGATTATATCTTATATTCTTCTTTCTAAGTTTTCATGTTTTTTTTTCTCTCCAGGGTGTGCTGCTGGTGATTTGGCTGGTCCCATTATTGTAGCATATTGTGCCGACCAACTATTTCAAGTGAGATTTTCCTAATTATATTTTCTAAAAGATTCTTTACCAGCTTCCGAAGACTGGCATTTCATAGAATTTCCTCTTCTATATGCCTTATCTAATTGAGTCACTAAAAGTTGGCCGATAAAAAGAAATAAAGCTAGGCTCAACCTTCAAAGGAGGAGTTGTTAACAAGATATAATTATAATATATTAATATATCAATCCTTCTTATATAAACCACTACACCAGCACCAGTGGTTTAGTAGTAGAATAGTACTCTTCAATCTCATGCAGGGATAACTCAGTTGGGAGAGCGTTAGACTGAAGGTCTGAAGGTCGCATGTTTGATCAATGCTCACCGCATATTTCTAAACATTCTATTTCACTTTAATTCTGAAAAATATGACATTTGGAAACCTTTAGTTTGGATTAATTTGATGATCATATTAATCATACCACACCATATTATTATATAATTTTGCAATATTATGGATTGAACGCACGTCAGCTAGTTTAATTATGTTTTTAATATGCTCATGGCCTTGTCGTATATGTTTAGTTGATGATCCCTGGTTTCAGATCTTGACATCATCCTACTTGTAATTCATTCTTCACCATTCATTAATCAATATTATAGTTCAATTTGCTTAGTGATCCACCTACTTAATGCACATTATTATCTAATTAACTTTGTAGCTACTCTATCATGATGTGTTAGCAAATCCGATCCTTTTATGGGATTTAGATTCTTTCAAGTAACAAGTTATGTATTAAACTGCGAAAGCTAAGTATATATTTAGAGTTAATTTTTACTGAATCATTATTATTGGTATAAAATGCTCTTAATGGACCATTAGATTAGAATAGATTGAAGTTACTAACTTTGTAATTATATGATTATTATTGTCCATTCTGTAGAATAATTTGCAGAATTTAGATAGATGTTTTTACCGCGGTTAGGGGTATAAGTTTAAAGTTTCTATTTTTATTCTTTAGACTTTAGATAGCATAATGGAATTCATACTTTTGAAAAGAGAAGGAAAAAAAAAAACTTATTACTCTTGTTAAGATGAATCATGTTGGTTGAGTAACATCATATCGCATTATCAAAAGTGTTAAAAATAGTTGTCAATTATCTTATTATTGTTTCCGTCATCTTTTGAATACAGTACTTCTTGAATCATAGAGATGGAGACAACAATTAATTCTCAATTAACCTAATTGAGTAATGCTAAAAGATCAAAATAATTTATTATTTTTTCGACTATTTCTTTTATCATTGATGTATTTATATGCTATTAAGAAACTAATTTCTATATTCGACAATAGATGCTCTGTTGTAAAAATAAATAAATAAAGAATAAAGTATATTTTTTGTTTTTGAAGTTTATTAAAAATTTTACAATATTTTTAAATTTTATTTTGTTTCAATTTTGTTTTAGAAGTTTTTGACTTGTATCAAATTTATCCTTAACGATTAATTTTTTAAAAAATTATAACCAATTTAAAAATAACTTTACAAGAACAATCTTTAACAAAGCAAATCAAATATATTTATCATACATTATTATTGTTAGATTAGTTTTAACTTTTTCAAAAATTTAATTATTAAGAATATATCTGATATAAATTAAAAAATTTTTAGACAAAATTAAAATAAAATAAAATTTATAGATATTTTAAAAGTTTTTGACAAACTTCATAAACAAAAATATATACTTTACGCCAAGGAAAAAAAAAAATGGGAGTTCGGACTGCCTGTTTGGCTGTTTCAGTATATTTATTTACAGAAGGTGTATGAGGGTGGATACCAAATGGAGTTTACAATTGAAAAGTTTAAATTAAACACCCACGCGGGTCACATTGAATATGACCAAAACTTCGATTTAATCTGCACTAAAATATCATATTGGATTCAATATTTGTTGTTTTTAATCTTGGATTTGATTCGATCCAATTAAGACTGGCAATATATATCCTATCCACAGGTACTCAATCCAAACCAACTCGTCGAATAGGGTTGTCTACTCTATCCATTGCGGGTAGAGTAGAATCCGGTAGGATATAAATTTGCCTGTAGATAGGGTAAGGTACGGGTTTAGGGTATACTCTACCCTACTCTAGTCTCTACCCGCACCCCTCATATATATATAAGTTATGTATGTAGTAAAGAAAATGAGTGTTGAACTTACAATCTTTCTTTTATAAAAATTTAAAATAACCACTAAATTAGTTGATGATCATATTATTTGTAATTTTATGTTGGATTTTTTTAAAATTTTATTGTTTTTAATTTTAATTTGAACTTAGTTTTTTATTTTCTATTTTATTAATATGTATAAAAATTAGAATGATTGAATTTTATATTTGCTTAAAAATTTTTTATTTTTCTGCGGGTAGGATCAGGTAGGGTAGAGTTTAGAACTTTAGGGTGCGGGTAGGGTTAGGGTCGAGAGATTCTTAACCGCGGATAGGGTATGGTAGAGTTTTAAAAAAATTTTCATCCCCCGGATAAAGTTAGGATAGAGTCCAAACCCTACCCTACCCTACCCATTGCCAGCCCTAGATCAAATCCACACATTTGCGGATCGGATCAGATCGAATATCGGATATATCCGCAAAATATAAAAATACTTTTTAAAACTTATTATTTTTATGGATATGAAAATATACAAATATCTATATAAAATCTGTAATCCAATTCAATTAATGTATAAATCTGATCCAATCCGATCCGATAATCTTACGAATCAGATCCATATCTACAATTTTTATATAAAATTTGAATAAGGGGCCATCTAGTGTACAGATGTGCCTGTACAGATTTTTATCTTTTTGTGACTGAAAAAGCGTGTCATTAAAAGTGTTGCTTAAAGAGAAAGTGTTACCCTTAATCGTTAACTTGACTCTGATACCAATTTTTAAAGTCGCCTTTTCTTTTAATTTCTTTTTCGAAATTTCTATTCTTCGAATAATTTAAATTTTTAAAGTCGTCTTTTCTTTTAATTTCTTTTTCGAAATTTCTATTCTTCGAATAATTTGCCAATTCATAAAAGTATTGACCGTAATTCTAGTATTTATAATTCTGATTTTTCAATCTTGTTTTAGTTTATAATATTCTTTTTTGCCTGGATTATTGTATATAAAATCTTTTATCTGTTTGTCTTTTTCTTTAATATAATTTCTTAAATCCTCAAAAACTTCTTTTATTTCTACACTTTCTGTTGTTTCTAAATATCTTTTTAATTTTTCAACTTCATTTTCCATTTTTTCTTTTAACAGCTTTAATTCTTTTAAGTCATAATATGGTTTTTCAGGCATTTATAAATTTTTTAAGTTTAACTCCAACTTGTTAATATTTATTCTTGTTTCTATCCTTTTTATTATAAGGTCATCAATTTCGATCTGAAGATTATTTAATTCCCTTTTATACTTCTTTATTTTACTTTTTAATTTTTTCGCCCTTTTCTTTTTTATTTTATTTTCTGGTCTTTCAATCTTTGTATGCTTCATTATTTATCTTAGAATTTCTGCAAATTCTATCATCGATTCATCACTATTTTCTAGAGATTCAATTAATTTTTCTAGCTCTTCGACTTCTCTTTTTAACTTGTCATAAATTATTTTTAGAGCTTCAAATACTCTTTGATTTATTTCAGAAAACTGTAAATAATTCAACCGATTTTCTCTTTCAAATAGCTCTTGTTTCTTGTCTTGATAAGTTACATATATTTTTTCTTTATTTATTGTCATAATTTAATGTTTAGGGTTTCATTTAATTTTTCGATCTTTTTTGTTAATTTTTTTATTTCAGAATTTTCTTCTTTAATCTTTAACTTGGATAAACTTAAAGGGCTATTAATTTTAGATTTTCTTATTTGAAAATTCGATGAAACTAATTTTTCTGATGGTTCTTTTAATAATAGAACTGGGTTTCAATAGCTTTATATTTTGGTATTTCTGTTTTTACAATTTTCTGAAATAATTCATCAACATAGATTCTTTCTCTGTTTTTAAATATTATACTATGATGGCTATTTGTTAAAGCATAATTTATTGCATATGTAATTGAAAAAAGTTCATCGTCTTGTTCCATTAGATTCTTTCTATGAAATTTATAAGCCAAACTTATAGATCTTCCAAAGTTTTCAGTTGATAAAGGTATAGCATATCCAAGATGGGCATTAAATTTAACATTTACGTTTGCCAAGTTTCCATGAACAATTCCAATTATTTGATCTATTGGGTCATCAGTAATTCTTTTGTCACAGATTGCTAAGCTTATTGGGGAATTAATTCCTTTCATATATGTAGATTTGATTAAGACTTGTATAGTACTAATATGAATCCATCCAATTTTAGATCTTTTGTTGATCCTTAATTTTCTCAATCTGTTTACTCAATTCTTCATCATTTATCAAAGCTATTTCAAGTTCTCCATTGGCGGATTTTATCTTTATAGGGGCTTCAAGTTGAATTTTTTCATAGTATATTATATTTTTTCTATTAAAAATTTCTTTTAAAAGATTTTGTTTATTAAAATTTTCATTTGATTTGAGATTTAATTCCGTTTTTAGAACAGCCTGTTTTTCATTATCTAATAAAGCAGTTAATCTATAATAATCAAATTCTTCTGTTAATTCTAAACTTTCTAAATAATTCATAACTAAGAGATTAGGATAAAGGCGTACCTTTCTGGAGAAAAACTTCCTTTATTTAGTATATTTTACATAAGATGTCATTGCTTACGTCATTGTTTGCTATCTTGCACCAGCTACATCGTTGGTGCTTTATGACCTAAGTGCTTATGTCACTACGCAATAATGTTAAGAGATGCTTCAGATGTGCTGTCCTCCTCTTTCATCATGTGACCTTCAGATGCGTTGTCTTCTTCCTTTATCATGTGGGTTGATTCCGTTTCATTATTGTTTTCTTCAGATAACTCTGAGACACATAACTGGCACTTGTGGTCTTCTCTTTCTTTTATCAAATAGCAGAGATTCCTTTTTATCCCTTCAGGGAGTTTTTCTAAGAGTCCGGATAGATTGTAGAATGCAGATTCAAATTCCACTAAGAGTCTCATCTCTCTTTCTTCAATTTCATTTCTTTTACTGGACACAAGCAGAGTATTTCTACTTTTATAATTAATCCTTGTGTGAGATTCCTTTGTTATTTTTTGAGTTCTTTCAAAAACCCTTACTAATGTACTGGCTAACCTTCTTTCATGACTGTAAATTGTTAAATCTTGAATCTGATCAATTGGTTGAAAATTTCCTGGGAAGACGGACATGAATATTACTTGGTGTGCTGGAACCAAGCATTCTTCTTCTTCATTAAAAATAGGTTGACTGTTTGTAAATTTTAGGGATATATCCCTTGGATTTACGTTGTCAATCATATTTTTAAATCTCCTTACTGCATCAACGAATCCTGCAGGAAACTCACTAATAATTTTTAGATCATTAAAAATTAAAATTGTATCAATTAGTCCATACTGGAAAAACTGATAGGTATCAGATGGGGAAGCCTCTGGAAATATAACCAGCTTTGTTAGCTGTTCTTTGGCAATAGGATAATATTCCAAAATTGCCCTTTTTTTTTTCGGTCCAATTCAGGACTATGTTAAGGGTTTCTCTGAGATTTGATCTACAGATCCTTTTCTTTTCCTTGATTTCAGCCCTTGTATGAATGTTTCTTATTATCCCTGTTCTCTGGGTTTGAATTGGAGCTTTATCTGCTCTTTTTAGGGTTTGTTCTGGATAAAGAGCTTCATATTCCCTGAAGGATTCATTTGCTTCTTCCAGTGTTAGAAACCCTCCTTTATGAATTATCCTTGATTGATGTGTGAATGGTGCTGCTTTTTCCCAGGCATCATATACTCCTTTCATGGGGCCATTATATATTACATAATATTTTTTATCTTGGGTAGATTTTTTGATAATTTCAGCAATTGTTTTATTTTATGAAATTTTTTCTTCACCTGATTTGTTCACCACGCTTAGCTGGCTGAATTCTGATGGTTTTAGTTGTTGTGTTGATTTCATTGCTTCGATGGCCTTCTTGAGGGATTGGATCTGTGTCCTTATTTGCTGACAATGCTTGCATTTTTCGAGTTCTTGTTCGTATTTTTGAATTTCTTGATCTAATGCGTTGTAGACGAACTCCATTCTCTTGTTAATGTATCCGCAATAACATTTTTGTCACCCTTAATATATTCAATTTTTATTGGATATTGTAACAAAAATAATTGCCATCTTACCAATCGTCCATGATTATAATCAACTTTTAAATTATATCGTATGAAACCTGTTAAGTAACTTGAATCTGTCCTTAATGTAAATTCTCTGGGTAGTAAATTAACTTTCCATTTCTTAAGAGATTTAATTGCTACTAGAGTTTCCCTTTCATGAGTAGTATATCTCTGTTCTATTGGAGTAAAAGTTCCTGAAATATACCTGCAAAGTAATTCCTTTGGGGGATATTTAGAATCTAGTGATTCTTTTTCTTATTCTAAACTTTTTATAGCTTTCTTAGCTTTTAGACATCCTGACCAGGTTATGTCTGAAGCATCTGTTTCTACTATTAAGTAGTCATTTTCTTCTGGAATATAAAGTTCTGAAAGTTTTTCACA
>NC_029779.3:32301239-32310217 GCF_000817695.3 Arachis duranensis
TTTTCTATCTTCTATTTTATTAGGAAATAAATTTACCTTTTCTAGAACATTTGGTTGAAGTTTTAGCTTTCCTTGAGTGGATAAAATTAATCCAAAAAACTCTATTTCTTGTTTTGCTATTCTTGCTTTGTTTTTACTAAGAACTAATCCTTTTTCCTTGCATCTTTCTAAAACTATTAATAATTTTTGAAGATGATCTTCTTTATCCTGTTTTGTGAAAATTAGTATATCATCAATGTATACTAAAACAAATTCATTTAACTCTTTTAGATTTTCTTCCATAAATCTTTGATAAATACCTGGGGCTTGTTTTAATCCGAATGGTAATACATTCCATTCGTAGAGCAACATACTTGTTGATTCTTTTGTTGGGCAAGTAAAAGCAGTTAATTTCTTTGTTTCTTCGTCTAGACGAAGTTGCCAATATCCTGATTTTGCATCAAGAGATGAAAACCAAGTTGCTCCTTTGAGTTTTTCTAAAATAGAGTCTTTTCTTGGAAGTTTATGAGCATCACCAATAGTTGCTTCATTCATCTTCTTATAATTAATAACCATTCTTCATAGTTGCTTCATTCATTTTCTTATAGTTTATTACCATTCTTCGTTTTCCCCTTTTAATTTCATTATTGTTTTCAACGTAAAAAGCTGGAGCCGCATGAGGACTTTTACTTAATCTTATAATTCCTTTTTCCAAAAGATCTTTACATTCTAGTGAGAACTCTTCTCTATCTCTTGCGGAATAAGGAATTTTATTTGGAACATTTATCTCTTTTGTAGGATCTTTTAATTTAATGCTTACTAATTCATTATTTATATTTTTAATATCTAAAGAATTTTCAGCACAAATTTCATCAAGAATTTCTTCTATCTTTGTTTCAAGATTATTTTTTGGAATTTTTATCTGAAAGTATAAATTTAAATAACATGTCTCTAATATAGAAAATATTTTAAAGTTTAGAATCTTATCTATAGTAGTAGTTGGTATTTTTATACGGTTTGATTTTTGATTTATTGAAGAATCGTGTGGAGCTTTTAAAACTATATATATTAATTCTTGAATGAATGGATGATATAGCCTTAAAAAGTTATTTCCTATGATAAAATCCATTCCAGAATCTAACATATATATAGATGGAACAATGAACCTATAATTTTGAATAAAAATTTCAGCCATCTCTGCTTTTTGGTCAATTTTATGTATTGATTTGTCAGCTATTCTAACTGTTAAAGGTTTCTTTAATTTTTTCCAATCAAGTTTTATATTTGAACTAGCAAAGCATTGTGTTGCTCCAGAATCTATAAAAGCATTTATAAACTTTTCTGTTATTTTTATAGTAATAAATATGACATTATTACTCAGTCTCTGAGTCTGTTTCCGAGACATATTCAAAAATATAGTCTAAGTTATCATCAAATTCTTCTAATGGTTCCATGAAACAAGACTTAGCAATTTCTATTTGTTTCTTCTTGCATACAACGTTCTTTTATTTCCTCTCTTATTGCAGAGGTTGCTCCACCAAAATTATTTTCAATTGTCCCTCTATTTATTTCTCTTATAAATCTTCCCATTATAAATTCATTAGCAGGATATAGAAGTTTTGTTATATACATACTAAGATAATGATTTTTATCTTCTTCTCTTAATTTGTAATAATGTATTCTATATTCACATATATAAGACTCCACATTACATAGATCATATATCTGAATATTAGCTAAATGGTTTTTTTGCTTGTTGATATTCTTTATTATAGACTTCTTGTCTATGATCTATAATATTTTTTCCAAAAAATCTTTATATAGAATCATCATTATATATAATATCTTATCGTAAGCTGTTGTTTTTGTTGCTAAATCTTCTATTATTTGGTTTTCTATTGATGTCATATAATCTCTTATAGTTCCTTTAGTATGAAACCCTGTGTAATTCCAAATATCTCTTCCAGACAATTCACTAAGTTTTGGATTAGTAAAGGCTTCTAATAAAAAGGAATTCAACCAATTTTTGAAATTTTCTTTTTCATTTTTTTTACAGTCAAGCATTCTTTCTCCTTCCATTTCCTGGATTTTAGGAACGTATTTTGATGGTATTTTTGTATATTTTGAATCTTTATTTATAAACCCTTTTTCAAAGGCATAATTATCAAAACCTGTTTCCCATTTAAATTGAGATTGATTATCCTTAGATGTTCCAGCTTCATTTTTTACTTGTATTGGAATTGCTGGTTCTTCGTCACTTGAATAATCTAGAATGTGTTCTTCATTTTCTATATGTTCAGAATTTACTAATTCTTCTTCTATTTGAAAACCATGTTCCATAATATTATTTTCTTGAGCCATTTTTAATTGTTTAAAAAGCATTGTAACTTCTTCTAATTTTTCTCAATATTCATAATTTCAATGGTGGTTTTACTTTTAAGTCTGTTATGTTGATTATATTTTGAAATTTTTCTTCTTTGGGATTCTCTTTTTCCTTATTTCTTTGAAATTTTATGGATACTAATATTTCTTCAAGCATATCTACTATAAAATTTAATTGTGGGTTAAAAGTATGATAAAGATGTGGGAAGTCATTTCCATGGTAACATTTTTTAGAAATTTCATGTGAAAAATAAGTTTTTTCAGGTTTTTGAAGTCCTTCAATAAAACTTATAGTAAAGTAAAGATTTTGAAAAAAATCATTTTGTATTGATTTTAAGAATTCGGTGTCATTACAGTTGACATTAGTTAAAATCATTAATTTTTGATCTATTAATTTTGATAACTTAATTATTTCTTCTCTTAAATCTTCTAATTTACTTTTTTCCATTAGGTGACGCTTTTCTTTATGAAAAATTACGATTTAAAGTGAAAAATGTGACTTTAGAAAGTGTGGTGTAAACAAATCTTTAAATTTGTATGTAAACAAATCTTTAAATTTATATAACTTTTTGCTCCGTATACTAAAATTTACCTTTGAATAAACACTACAAATATACAAATATGATCTATGTGCACTTCTAAACTGTAAATCTGCATGTCAACTTTCAATAAGTTGGTGGGCCCCATCAACTTATGTTTGTCTTCTTTACAGGAAACTTGTACTGGAATTATATGCTTCACTTTTTCTATCATGCTCTATATAAGGTTAATACTTGAATCTACATTATATTATTATTAACTATTCTTCACAATAGTTATTTAATTTAATCTTAATTACTTGTAGAATAAAATAATTTTGATCTTATCTCTTAACTCTAAGAGGTTTTCACCTGACATGAGCCTTTTTGGGATTTATTGACTTCCAGCTCCTCGGAGTATAACGTGGTGATTTCTTTTTATTATTTTAACCTAGACACGTTATAAATAATCAAAAAGGAATATATAACAGGAAGCTAGTTGCACGATCATCCTCATTGATTAACTTATCCCTTTCATTCTGAGTAAACAAAAAGGGCCAATTAATAATTACTACTTGAGTGCACTTTTTTGAAGTGGACAAATCAATTCCCTTTATTTTCATTCATATTATATGTATTTTTTTATTATAATATTGTACGTATTATTCATCTATTGTTTATTGTATGTTATCGTTATTATTGTAATAGAAAAATATTTCTTCGTTTTCAAAATTCATTTTACTCATTTATCTCTATATTATTGCACGAGTTAATTTCCATATATTTACCATCCGCTGTCCTAGATAGACTTATCTTTTATTGTTTCTTATCCCTTATTTTTAATACCAAAGGTGAATCGAAATGTGTACAAGAAAAGATGGATGATATATCTAATATTTCTCTAAAAAGAATGGTGCAAACTAAAGCATTTTAAATGGAGGTAAACCATAATATAATATAGAGAAAGAACAACTGTTTATATATATATATGAAATCAATATATTCAGATGACATATAACTCTTGGATGTATATGTTGGAGATCCATGCCGCATATCATCCTATAGTTTTAATCACAACAAATCACATCCTATGTGTGTGAAATTTATATTTCTTCTGAACCTTTTTGAATAACAAATTGGATGCATGTCCCTTGAGAAGGCTCAAGGGTCTAGGGCTCTGTTTTTTACTTTTTAGAACACATTTCATTTGAGAATAACAACCTTGTAGTTTTAAGGTTTTGTTTGGAGAGGTGACTTAAACTGAGAGATGAACATTACAAGAGAAAGATTAAATTAAATATTTATATTATATTTAGTGTAAAATATATAAGATTAAATTATTTTTTAGTATTATATTTAGATTAAGATAAATATAGAGATTGAGAAATAAATTTAAAATTTAAAAAATTAAATAATGGTACTTTTAGAAAAAAATATTATTAAAATTTTAGTATTTATTTTTAGAAATTTCACTACTCTATGTCCATATTTTTTAGAACTACTGCAAGAACTGAAATTTTGTAATCCGGAATTGAAATTTTAATTTCAGTTTTTAGTCACTAAACACGAGTTGCAGTCTCGATCTCAAAATACAAACACAACCTAAATCAAAAGACTTTTGATTTGTTGGATCTCTTTGGTATCCTTAGATTTCGATGTATATATCAGACAGTCGGTGTTAATTAATTCAGTTATATAATTTTTTTTGTGATTAAAGATAAAATAAAAATAAACAACCAAGAAAGAAGAAAAAAAAAAACACGCCAAATCGCATGAGAGAGTTATAATCTAAAGGAATTAGATGAAGAAGCTCATCTAAAGGTTGCAGGTACTCCACATAATGTTCCATATTCAACAAAGCTTTTCGAGCTATGATGGCTGATCTCTAGATCAAAGAAATACTAGCTCTTCAATTTTATGTCAAGATATCTTAGACTTTGCTCACCAAATTCTGCTCTTGCATAGTATCACCAAATCTCCTTGTTTGCACCAAAGAGAAATCTTTTAAGTAATCTGTTTCATACAGAACTTCCCGATAACCATAATTCTAAGCATACAAGAACAAGACCCCTCCAAATAGCATGAAATTCAACCCAAAGAATACTGTCAGTTACCATTAGAACTCTTCAATCAATATCCATCAAAATTTCGAATAATACAATCAAAACCAACAATACCATTTGGACTACAAAGACTAGTATTATAATTAATTTTAACAACATCAGTAGCGGGAGACACCCAAAATAGCGAGGACTTGAGGAATGATCCATGGTAAAAATAGTATGCAACTCCCTAACTGATCCTCTAATCAAACTAATCACACTACTCATATTCCAAGGATTGTCAGAGTTAAAAAGCTCATTCCTACCACGCCAAATCCAGCAAAGAGCCGAGAGGAAGATAAAGAAGTTACTATACTTGAAGATGTCCTTTAAAAAAAAAGATAGGTTAATATTTGCTGTAGTGAGGCTTAAAGCAGTCCAAATCATGTTAGCCTTGGGACAATTTATGAGATAGTGCAGCATTACATCTATGACATATATTAGATGTACCTAAACCACGACTACATCTAAAATCCACGGAAGAAATAACATTGTGAAGACAAAGTCATATCAAGAATTTGTATTTTTTTGGGACATAAAGCCTCCAAATCTACAACTAATTTTCCTCTTCTTCCCAGATGATTTTTCTTTTTAACAACTAATTATACCCATTATTCGCATAATAAGAGTTCGAGACCAAGGCATGCCAAATTCAACCGGAGTGCTCCCCAACTTGCAGATCAGGATTATATAATATTTCAAGCATTGTCTAATTAACCTCTTTCGAAATAAGGGTGTAAATCTCATTAAGAACTCACATTCCATTATGTGCCAAACATCTTGAATGGTTAAAAGAGAGTAATGTGAACATAGGAGAGCTTATTTGTAATTGAACCCTCAAATCTCCACTTATCAAACAAGAAAGACTAATTAGTTGATTAAGTATACCAAAAAAACTTTCTTTGAGGACAGCAAAAATTTTGTAAATACTTTTCCAAATATGAGAAGTATTCTTGAGAGGACAACCATTAAAATTATTTTCTTTCTTTTTAGATACTTGAATCTCATAAGAGTCACCAAAGTTTATTCGAATAATGAAAAAGTTGCCATATAAGTTTTCCAAGTAAAAATAAGTTAACACAAGATGGATCCCGAAAATTCAGCCCGCCAAACTTTTTAGGGGTAATCATTTTCTGCCAGTTAACCAAGTTCAGGCTCTTACCATCAGGTTGTCCCTTCCTAAAAAATTGACGCATCATGAAAGACAATTTATTACAAATTTATCTAGAAAAGAAGAAAACTTGCATGTGATAAACAGGAAAAGAAGTAGCTACAAAGTTAATTAAGCACAATTTTTCTACTCTATTAAGAAGTCTCCCCTTTCCACTTCTCAATCACCTTGTAGAAGAATGCCTGAAAGTCCGGGAATGATTAAGAGTCACACCAATCGGCAGGTAATTAACACTAAATACATCAAAATTAAAATCTTTTTTAATCATAAAAATTTTGATATGATATTATAAAAGGGTAAAATATATTTTTTGTTCTTCAAATTTTTTAAAAATTTTAAAAAAAATTATATTTTATTTTGTTTTAATTTTATCCTAAAAATTTTTTATTTGTATCAAATTTACTCCTAACGACTAATTTTTTCAAAAAACTTATGACCAATTTAGAAATAATTTCACAAGAACAACTTTTAACACAAGCAAATCTAACATATTTTTCATGCATTATTGTTGAATTAGTTCTAAATTTTCTTAAAATTTAGTTATTAAGAATATATTTGACGATGTAATAAATCGAAAATTTTTAAGACAAAATTAAAATAAAATAAAACTTAGAGATATTTTTAAATTTTTGACAAATATTAAGGACAAAAAATATATTTTATCTATTATTAAATTATTTATTTTAAAATTTTAAATTATTAAAAACAAATATATGAATAATTATATATATATATATTAAACTATCAATTTTTTTAGATTATATATAATTATTTATATATCTGATTTTAATAATTTAAATTTTAAAATAAATAATTTGATGATATAATATTAAAATTTTTATGATAAAAAATTTTAAAATTCAAGATTGTTATTATTTAAAAGAAACTAAAGATATGTCACAGTTGTATTATGTATTTATCTCTCCATCGTGGTTTCTCTTTGCCGTGGGAATTTTTTTTTAAATTCAATAATAATTATTAACTAAAATCAATGAGTTAAAAACAGTCAAAATTTTTTAATTTTTTAATTTTTTAATTTATCGAAGAAAAATAATAACGATAACAACGTTAATTAAATCAACAATAATAATGTTGTTAACAACGTTAATTAAACCAATTAACAATAATGTTGTTTTCACATCAAGTATAAGAGAGATTAGCTTATATGGAGCACTTGCCAATTGCTATGACACTACATGAAAAGAAAAGCTCCAACTACAACACGAGAGAATTATCAGAAAAAGTCTAGTTAAACAATGAAAATACTAAATAATAACGTGAACAATAAATATATTAAATGTTTATTAATTTAATAGATATATAAATGATTATGTTAATTATTTTTAATTGAATGGTTATTATTTTTGATTTGTTTTATTTATGTACAGTTAATAATGATTAGATGTTCAATTCATTAAATGTGCAGATAATTATTCTAATATTAAAATTTAAGAGGTAATCTAAAATAGTATATTTTTTATTTTATTGGATCAATTCTAAAATTTATTGTTCACATTATTTATAAAAATTATTGTCTATATAACAAAATTTGAATTATTATTAGCTCGTCCTTAATTATAATACTCGCGATAAAGTTAATAAGATATCATTATCTCTTCTACTAATTTAGTTAATTATTAGTGCCAAATAATAGCACAAGTCTCTTTATTTATCAGATACAAATTACAGCATAAGAATATGTTTCTGTCGCACTCAATCTTACGTACTGCATTTAAATTCTTTTGAAATAGATACACGTCTATAAAACAAAGCGATAGTTACATTACACTACTATAATTATTATAATTTTTACTAGTTAATTATTGTGTGTATATATAATAACATCTAAAATGTATATATTGCTTTTAGTAATAATATATTTAATATAATCAACCTAGATTAACCGAATAATATCAACTTATTCGTTTATTTATTTAGTTTTTAAATAACTTAAAGAACTCAACATATAACAAGATGAAATAACAAAAGTACAAAATATAAAGTATAAATTAAAGTGCTAAACATCTAAGAATAAAAAATTCGATCAATCTATAGTCATCTTTGACATTGTCGTTAATAATTATTGTGATCGATACGTCTACTCTTTGTAATTCATAAGCGACTTATCAATAATAATATTCATTACTCCTGAACCTGAATATTTTATTATTTTTTTTATCCATGTATTTCAGATGATAAAAAAAATTCAATTAATAACCACCTTTTACGTTCTTCTGTTTTTAGAGATATTTTTGTCAACTCTCAAAATGTTGCTTAATTATCCTTAGATAACCCATAATCTACCATAGGTAAGCAACCATACACACCACACCTATCAAATAAACTCACAAGGCAACCAACAAATAAGTGATGAACATTTTCAACATTCTTTTTACATAATAATATGTATATTATCATTCTAATCAATAACGTCTAACCTACATAATCTCTTTTTAGTATTAACTCTACCTACTAATACAAACTAAATGAATAACTCAATTCGTGGTTGTACTAGATCCCTTCAAATAGAACTAGTAAAGCTATAACTTGTAATATCCTCGAGGAGTGTTTTCGTCTGTAAAACTTGTACAAAAGGAGTTAGTAGAATAATCACCTGATTTATCAAATTTTCATACAAGTCGATCCTCTCTCTCAATTGTTAATTTAACTGATTGTAGAATCTCATGAAATTAGTTAACTAGTTTCAACTTCTATTGGAATAGTTCTCTTCTCCATTTGAAATTCCATATCCACTCTAACTCATCCTGAAATTCACAATCTCTTATAACAGATAATTTTGTTTTGAGACCGAGAAAAGTCTTGAAA
>NC_029779.3:32310248-32311538 GCF_000817695.3 Arachis duranensis
ACCACTTGGTAACCAATTATCTTTCCATAATTAGATACTTCTGTCATTTCTTACCTTCAAAGACAATCATCAGATCATCTTATCTTTCACTGCCTGTTCCTTTATCTGTAAGTGACATATATCCTTCTATGAACTCTCTCTTGTAGATATAGACTAATAAAAAAGTAACATATTGGTATTTAAATTATTGTAAAAACACACAATTTTCTTCTATAATGGACAATCTTCATTTGAGAACCACCATCACCACTTGAATAAAAAGAAAGTATTCTAAAGTACTGCATCTTCCATTCCCAACCCTCTTAACCTTTTTGGAGCTTGCACTATTTTTTACTTCACTAAGGGGATCCCATACTTGCCATCCTTGTTACTCCACATGAATCTCCTTTGCAATGAAATTAACCTCTCTGCCACTACTTTTAACATTTTGTACAAGTTAAGATAGTATACTAGCAAACTATATATTAAGCAGAAATTTAATAAGGACAAACTTACCAGCTTTATTAAGTGTTTTCGCTTTTCATAAGTTGAGCTTCTCTTTCACTTTTTCTATTATCGACTTCCATGTCTTGATAAGCCTCGAATTCGTTCCCAATGAAATTTCAAGATATTTAACTGAAAAAAAAATTTCTACACCCCGACAAGCTACACATCATCCGCGTCCACTCCAGCTCCCAATTAACTGGAATCAAACTATATTTATCAAAATTAGTACTCAGTTCAGAATCACCTCAAAATATCGCAAGAGTCTCTTATAGTTTTTGATAGTTTTCTCATCCTTCAGAAAAAAAAATGGTATTATTTGTAAACTGTAAGTGAAACAATTTAATATTGTCCTTTCCAACCAACAATGTAAAAATTCTTCTATTCCTCACTATCTCAACTACCATCTTATGGAGCACATCAACAATCAGAACCAAAAAAAAAATAAAAAAAGAAGATCACCTTGCCTTAATTCTCATTCCATTTTATAGGATTTAGATGGCGAACTATTTATCAGAATCGACATAGACGCTGTGCAAATACATTTCTTAACTCATCCTCTCCATCTGTGACCAAAATCATCTTCCGAAGAACAATATTCATAAATTTCTACTTGACTCTACACTTTTTAAAAATTCAACTTAATTATCGTTAAACTCTTCTTCTTCATTTTCATCCATTACACAATCTCATAAGCAATCAATATTTTATCATGTATCTTTTTTCTTTTCATACAAGTACTTTGAATTTTTTCTACTAATCATGATATTACGTTCCCCATTTTTTGAATTAGTACAATCGATATAC